>NC_141005.1:75276413-75365017 GCF_052327205.1 Somniosus microcephalus
TAAATTAGGCCAGGTTTTTGCGGAGGCGCTAAGAGTTAGCGCCCCGCTTCTGTAGGTACCGCCCCGCTCAGCCGCGCCCAGCGATGATGATGTCATCGCCATGCACAGCGCCCTGTTAGTGCTCCAGATGCAAAATTGGGCCGCGCCCCCTCCCTTACTGCCTGGCGCTAACAGCTCAGATGTCGCGCTGCAGTCGGGAGTCGGCTCCCCGCGCGCTATTTAAAGGCGCCATCTTGGGGAAACGTTTTTGTCGGCCATAACTCTGTTGAGACGATGTCAGACAAGCTGCTGAACATATCCAATTCCACATCGCTGAATCGAGGAGCCCTCTCCCTTGCAGCAGCCACAGCACAAAGCTGTCTCAGTCACTGAGAGGTCCCACTCAAGAACAGCGATGCTGATCATGAGCAGCTGCAGCTTGAAGTGACCTCCCCTTTAAGAGCTGGAATAAACTGGAGTCACGGCTTGAAGG
The DNA here is from genome assembly GCF_052327205.1 of Somniosus microcephalus. Lineage (NCBI taxonomy): Eukaryota > Metazoa > Chordata > Chondrichthyes > Squaliformes > Somniosidae > Somniosus > Somniosus microcephalus. The sequence goes on from NC_141005.1 coordinate 75,276,886, forward strand.
CTGATTGCTGAACACAAGTCAGCTGAAATTGGGTAGCGCTCTGGCAATAGCGCCCCTGTTAGCGCCTCATTTACCGCCCGCTTCACTCCTGGGGCCAAAATGCCCAATTTTGCAACATTTTTCAACGGATTTCGCTGAGTGCTAAACGTTTCAAAAAGTTAAATGGTCGCGCCCGAATTTCGCGCCTTCTTAGAGCCTCTTATCATTCATCGTTTCCCTGAACGTTCTAAGATCTTTAACTGTGCAGAACCATGTGTGAATTTCCCAGTACAGTGCCGCGATTTTAGCCAGGACTCCACCCTAAACCAGACCTAACAGCAAAGCGGAAACCCTCTGCTAAAGGTCGTCGTAGAAATTAATGATCAACAGACGACGTCTGTAAATGAAACTCGGGTTTAACAAAGACCTTTCCGCGCATATCTGCCTGCTCCTTTATAGAGGCAGACGGCTTATTAAAGTTCAACACCTTGCGCAGAAATTTAGCGACAACGGAGAATGGAGTTGTGTGGGGCGGGGGGGGGGGGAGGTGGCCATCAGAGTTTGCCCTCTGCGCTCGCCAGCCCGCCCATCTTGTGTCCGTTCACTTCCCTGGAGGGAAAGTCGAGGGCTTGCCGCCAGCGGGAGCAGAACTCCTGCTCGAGGGGGCTGATTTTGAGTACCCTCGCCTAGCAATAACAGCCTCGAAATGGGGCTGGTCAACATATGACATAGCTAGGACCCCTGGTCGCCATTTTAGGTCGGAACTGGTTGTTGCCTGCGCTGGGCACGGGCGATGGAACTGAAGAAGCCCTCTAAAGGAACATAGGAACAGGAGGAGGCCATTCAGCCCCTCGAGCCTGTTCCGCCATTCAATGAGATCATGGCTGATCTGTATCTCAACTCCATCTACCTGCCTTGGTTCCTTAACCCTTAATACCCTTACCTAACCAAAATCTATCAATCTCAGTTTTGAAATTTTCAATTGACCCCCAGATTCAACAGCTATTTGGGGGAGAGAGTTCCAGATTTCCTGACATCACCCCTGAATGGCCTAGCTCTAATTTTAAGGTTATGCCCCCTTGTTGTGGACTCCCGCACCAGAGGAAATAGTTTCTCTCTATCTATCCTATTAACTCCTTTAATCACCTTAAATACCTCAATTAGATCATCCCTTAATCTTCTATACTCAAGGGAATACAAGCCCAGAGACCTGAGCACATAAATCTAGGCTGACACTCCAGTGCAGTGCTGAGGGATTGCTGCACTGTCGGAGGTGCCGTCTTTCAGTTGAGACTTTAAACCGAGGCCCCGTCTGCTCTCTCAGGTGGATGTAAAAGGTCCCATGACGCTATTTCGAAGAAGAGCAGGGGAGTTCTCCCCAGTGTCCTGGCCAATATTTATCCCTCAATCAACATCACTAAAACAGGTTATCTGGTCATGATCACACTGCTATTTGTGGGCGTGGAGCGCACTGGTCAAAATCTACCCCGAGATCTTTAATAAAAGCACCATTGGGTTGTTGTGTATGTAATATGTGTGCTACTTGAACCTATGGACAGGACTGCACTACTTGTAGGGCGTAGTGATACGCAGTACCACTCCTGGCCATAGGGGTATAAATAGTACTGTGGGTACTGATCTCCCCTCAGTTCCCGCCTGTGGGCATGAAGTAAAGACCTACGTGCAGTCCCTACCTCCAACCAGTAAAGGCCTGTTTGAGTTATACGTTTAAGTCTTTGTGTTAATTGTTCAATACAATACACATACTTAACACTGGCGACGAGTCGGTTCGAACCCTGCGGCAGTTATTCCACGGCGGCTTCGTCCAAAGACAGGACGTTGAAGAGAGGTTTCAATCCTCAACACCCCACTCAAAACTGAAGGGCAGCAGAAATCCTGACAGCTTCCAGCGACTGGAAGCGACAGGCATTAGGACCCTGAAGCCTCCATAACCTCGTGGGTAAGCCAGAGCCCGGGAGGGAGCGAGCAAGAGCCGCGCGAGCGGGTGAGCCAGAGGCCGGGAGCCGCTTCAAGTGCGAGGCGCAGCGCGGGCCAGCGATCGGGACCAAAGATAAGGGCCGCACTCGAACTGAAAGGCGCGGCGGCTGCAGAAGCTCAAGGTGCGAGAGCCGCTTCGGTCGGGAGCCACTTCACGATCCAGCGATCGCATCCGCTGATAAGGGCCGCACTCGGGGGCTGAAGGGAGACGGCGTCGGGGGACGGGTGAAGACCGCCAAGCGCGGGAAAACCGCCATTTTGTGGGCGGAGGACGACGGCAAGAGCGGGAAGCCGCCATCTTTGATAACAAGTAAAGAAAATAAAATCTGAGAAATTGCAAATCTACAATGCCTAAACACGGGAATATTAGCACCTTTGATAGTGATCTCGAAGATTGGGCCATATATGTTGAAAGAGTAAAAAATTATTGTAAGGCCAATAAAATTCGTGACCAAGATAAAGCTCTAACATTATTAAATTTAATGGGTGCGAAGACATACGGGCAATTGAAACACCTGTTATCACCAGATGAACCGGCGGATAAGACGTTCGATGAGATTGTTACTGTCCTGAAAGATCATCTAAACCCCACGCCGCTGATGCTAGCGGAACGATTTAAATTTTACGACAGAAGGCAGCTACAGCATGAAAGCAATGCTGAATATTTGCTGGAATTGCGTAAATTAGCGAAATATTGCCAGTTTGGAACGGGACTGACAGATGCACTACGAGACAAATTTGTGTGTGGTTTATTTAAACAGGATACACAAAAGCGACTGCTCGAGGAGAATGAGCTGACGCTTGAGAAGGCGGTCACTATGGCAGCAGCACACGAAGCCGCAGCGAGAGGCACGGCAGTAATGCAGCTACGGTCACCGGAGCTCAGTGCACACAAATTGGGTGTGAGTTCTGGCAAATGTTATCGTTGTGGAAAGACAACGCATGATCAGAACCAGTGTTGGTTTAAAAACCAAGAATGTAGAACTTGTGGTAGGCTTGGACATATAGCTAGAGTATGCAGGTCAGGGAAGAAGACCAGCAACAAGAAGTCACCGCAAGGAAAATACGCAAAGGTACACAAGGTGACCGAACAGGAGTCCAATTCAGACGCTAGCAGTAATGAACTGGCTAGCTTAAGCTGTAATGAACTGGCTAGCTTAAGAGTACTCAACGCTGGTAAGGGTGCAGACCTCCAGACAATTTGGGTCACTCTTCAGATAGAAGGAGTCCAAGTAAAACTGGAATTGGACACTGGATCGGCATTGACGGTCATAAATAAGAAAGATTACGGAAAGTTATTCCAACATATTCCCCTACAGGATACGGGGATTATATTGAAAACATACACGGGGCAAAGAATGTACCCCATCGGGAAAATAGAGGTTGCAGTGGTCCACAAGGGCAAAGACAGTCAAATAATGGACTTATATGTGATATCTGAAGGAGGTCCTCCACTACTAGGACGGGAGTGGATTAGGAAAATGAATATGGACTGGCATTTCCTACAAACAATAACGAGTGAGAACTCGGTGAAGATAGTCGGCCCAGACTCTGGAACGGATGATGGTAAGCCCAACTCAGGTGCAAAAGACAAAGTTTCAGCACAGAATTCCACTGAGCAACAACAACATAGTTTAACTGTGGATTCTGAGTCTGGCAAGTCTACTGATGTGCCCATTTCTGAGGGACACCGGGCTCGAACTCAACTCCATTTCAAACTACAACAGCAATTAGAACAAATGCTTCGCCGTTTTGAGCAAGAGTTGAATGCAACGAAAGAGTTCTTTGATATAGAGTTGGAGAATCTGGAAAGGCAACAGAAGCAGCTGATGGAGAAAATGGAGCAGGAGCACACAAAACGTCTGATGTCAGAGGAGTTAACGGTCAGCCAACTCCTGCATATGCTGAAGGACAGGACTCTGAAATGGGAAAAACTTGAACACGAACTTCAATATTCAAACGAAAGGGGTTCGGAGCTCTCAAAGGTTATTGGAAGAGCTGAGGTGGCAACACAGACTGAGATGACTGCAACAGAGCAGCCCTTGGATGCCAAAAGTACGCTGACTCACGTCAACGTAGAACAACAGACCGCTGAAACAGCTGCTCCGGTAGAGGGATTGAATAGTCCGATCAATCAATCTCCAAAAGAAGTTGAAGTAGTAAAATCTCAAATGAGGTCATTAGTAAACGACTTGCTGAAAGCCCAGAAAAAGCTGGATGCAGAGGTACACATGAAGAAGTCTCTTCAGGAAAGATGTCTGGATTTGGAACAAGAGCTGGCTAACGTCCAGCTGGGTATGGAGGAAATAGACGACCCTCTCACTGGTCTAGCTCAGGACGACACCGAATATTACCATGACCTGGTGGACGACACCGAATATTACGATGTCCTGTCCTGCCCAGCTTGTAACTTCGACTCCCAAAGTGCAGAAATCATGGAGGAGCACCAAAAGTCTACGGAACATCGGGAGAAGCTGGCTCTACGACGGAAACAGGAGGAAGAGAAGGAGGAACTGCGCATGCAGCTGGCAGCTGTGGCAGCTGACAATGGAGCCCAGAGAGTCTCCAAGAAGCAGAAAAGGAAAAGTCGAAACAGAAGATGACCCATCTGAACCATTATTACCTCGACCAGATCACACACGTGGCCCCTCCGAACGGAGCCAATTCAGTTCGGAAGTTCAAACTGTTAAATCCATGGAAGGACTATTGAATGAGTCACTCCAGCAACGTGAACCGACTACACCACAGAGATTGAATCTGTGAACTGTTTCCCGCAGAGACTGAATCTGTGATCTGTTTTGACATGAAGTTATCTATGTATCTATGTTATTCTGTTATGTAAACCTGAAGTTATATATGTATATATGTTATTACGTTATGTTAAATGGGGAGATGACTGTAAAGCTAAGAAGGGAGGAATGTTGTGTATGTAATATGTGTGCTACTTGAACCTATGGACAGGACTGCACTACTTGTAGGGCGTAGTGATACGCAGTACCACTCCTGGCCATAGGGGTATAAATAGTACTGTGGGTACTGATCTCCCCTCAGTTCCCGCCTGTGGGCATGAAGTAAAGACCTACGTGCAGTCCCTACCTCCAACCAGTAAAGGCCTGTTTGAGTTATACGTTTAAGTCTTTGTGTTAATTGTTCAATACAATACACATACTTAACATGGGTGAATGAGGCCGGGTGGGGTCACAAAGCCAGCCACTCGCTCCCTGGAAAACCTTTCAGTTAGTTCGGATCATGCTTCTGTTTCGTGTTTGCTGGTTTGACTTGGTTAAGTTTGATGAGCCTGCTGGTTGATCAGTGAACAAATCCACAACCAGATCATGGGAAGGGGAGGAGGGGGAAATCGAAAGTCAAGCCCAAGACGGGGGTGATATCGGCTGTGTGCTGCGGCCGCAGTCAGGAGGCCCGAACCTGACAATTGAACTTTTACCGACTAACACCGGGCATGTCCGTACTAGTATGAACCACATCCGTGCTGGTGTGAATATCATCGGTGTCAGTGTGGACCCCGGCCCTACCCTACCTGCCTCAACCAACCTCACTGGGGAACGTCTCCTCCCACTCTAGGTGCAATTATCTTTAAAGGGGAAGTTCTTAAAGGGGGCTACCCTTACTCAGCGACCAGTGCCCTCATTCACCTTGCTACAGCTAGTATAAACCATGTCTATGCTCGTGTGAACTGGAACACATCCCTCCTAGTATGAATCACACTTGTGCTGCTGTCAACTACATCAATGCTAGTGTGAACTGTTAAATCCGTGTATCTTGAGGTATGGTGTCCTTCAATAAATAGACAGAGACTGCAGAGGAACAGTCAACAGGTGTTTACTGGGTGAGGGTTACTCTAAAAACTAACAGTACAGATCCCTACTCAGGGTTTATATACAGGTGTGGTCACTGCCGGTACTACAGTATACAGGAGCTGTAAAAAGTAGTTCTCCCCTTAAAGGTACATACACTACAATTCCTCCCCTTTTAGATTAACAATACCATAACATTCATTTAACAATTAACACTTTTAACATGCAACATTGACTGAAAATAGTCCATTTATAAATTCAGTCTTTGGGGCGGCTTCCTGATCCTTTCTGGATAGCGCCTTTCCTGAGTGTCTTGCTCTTGGTGCGGAGGCGATTCTGGCCCCCTGTCGTCGGTTGGTTCATCAGCTTCCGATGCTACTGTTTCTGGGGTAGATGCTACCTGTATGTCGGGTTCATCACCAGGTACTCGAGACCTGGGGTTGACTCGTTCCTGTGACTCTAGGATCTGGTCGACATGGCGTCTCAATGTTCTCCCCAACATCCACTGTGTACATTAGTGGCCCCTGCCGTGTGCATATCGTTCCGGGTTGCCATTTCTCTGTTCGGTAGTCGTGAGCCAAGACTGGTTGCCCTACATTGAAGCTCCTTGTCGGCTTCTCATTGATGTGCTGGAATTGTTTATTCTCAACATTTCTTCGTACATTTGGTCTGAGCAAATCCAGACGAGATCTCAACCTTTGGTTAAAGAACATCATGGCCGGGGTCTGGTTGGTGACTGCATGTGTCGCATTTCTGTAGGCTAACAGGAAATTGTCCACCTTATGCTGCAGCGGAATGTCGTCATCGCACATGGCCCTTACTGCCTTTTTAAAGGTTTGTACGAACCTCTCAGCCAATCCATTTGTGGCTGGATGATACGGGGCGGATGTGTAATACCTTACCCCATTCCTTTTCATGAATTTCCGAAATTCTTCGGACACAAACTGTGGTCCGTTATCAGAGCAAATCTGCTTCTGGAAAAACTCGCATTTGTGGCGATTAGCTCGGAGCCCATATTCCTTCAATCTCGTGAGCACCTGCTCCAGGTTGGCGAGGTGATCACTGTCATTTTCGCCCGTGACCAGGATGTCGTCCAAATAACACTGGGTCCCTGGAATCCCTCGCAGGACTTGATCCATTGCCCTTTGCCAAATAGCCGGAGCTGATGCTACCCCGAACACCAGCCGGTTGTATTGGTAGAGACCTTTATGAGTGTTGATCGTGAGGTACTGTTTCGAGGCTTCTTCTACCTCCATTTGCAGGTACGCCTGGGCCAGATCAATCTTAGTGAAGCGTTTCCCTCCAGATAGCGAGGCAAAAATATCTTCAATCCGTGGAAGCGGATATTGTACAGTGTGAAGGACTGGGTTCAGTGTCACCTTAAAGTCCCCACAGATGCGAACCTTCTTTGGTTCCCCAGGCATATTACTCAATGACCTCTTCATTACAGGAACGATGGGTGTAGCCCACTTGCTCCAGTCCACTTTGGATAGTACTCCTGAACGTTCCAAACCTTCCAGCTCTGCTTCGACGGCTGGGCGGATCGCATAAGGTACCGGTCTGGCCTTAAAAAACTTAGGGCTTGCATTTTCCTCTATTTTGATCATCGCTGTTATGCCTTTTAGTGTTCCGAGTCCCTCCTGGAACACTTCTTGTGCGTCAGTTAGCATTTTTGACAGTCGTCCAGGTGTGACATCGTCATCCTTTTTGGCATCTACAGTCAGTGCTTGTATGGAATGCCAATCTAGCTGTATCTTCCGGATCCATTCACGTCCTAGTAGTGGTGGTCCTCCATCTGGCAATACATATAGGTCCATTTTTGGTGTTTGCTTGCCGTTATATATAACGTTCACCCTTATTTTTCCTTTGGGGTAGACTTTTTGCCCCGTGTACGTCTTCAAGACAATCTCTGTATCTCTCAAGGGTATATGTGAGAATAGCCGCTTGTAGTCCCTTCGGTTTATGACTGTTAGGGATGATCCTGTGTCCAATTCCATTTTCACTTGGACTCTGGCTATCTTGAGCGTGACCCAGATAGTTTGGTGATCCTCCGTTTTGATCACATTATGTAGTTTCAGACAACCCAGCCCCTTGCTTCCGGAGTCTGTATCACTTTTCTGTTCGTCTGAACTACTCTCCAACACTTCTTGTACCTCTGCTGTGGAGATTTCTTGCTGCTGGTTTTCTTTCCCGACCTGCAGGCTCTTGCTATGTGTCCTACTTTTCCACACTGTCTGCACACTTTGTCCTTGAACCAGCAATCATTATGGTCGTGTGTATTTCTGCCACAACGGTAGCACTTCACTGTTCTGTATGACATTTCATTTGTGCCATATTCTTGCAGTCTCCGTTGTATCTCTGCAGCGCCCTGTGCGGCTGCTTCGTGTGATACTGCCATACTGAAAGCCTTGTCCAGTGTAAGATCCTTTTCTGATAGAAGCCGTTTCTGGGTTCCTTCACTTTGAAGCCCACACACAAACTTGTCCCTTAAAGTATCTGCTAGTCCCGTCCCAAACTGGCAGTGTTTCGATAGCTTGCGCAGTTCCGTTAAATACTCAGCATTACTTTCATCTTTATGCTGGTTCCTTTTGTGAAACTTAAATCTTTCTGCTATCAGCAGTGGTGTGGGGTTTAAGTGGTCCTGTAGGATTTCTACTATGTTTTCAAAACCCTTTTCTACTGGCTTCTCTGGGGTTACTAGGTTTCGTAGTAAGCCATACATTTTTGCACCCATTGAATTCAACAATACCAGCGCTTTCTTATCATCTGGCACTTCATTCGCCTTGCAGTACACTTCTATGCGTTCGACATATGTCGCCCAATCTTCGACTTCATTGTCGAACTGTAAGGACCGGAACTCGGTGGACCCAACTGCAGTAAGGCAAACTGAGGCAAAGGTTAGGTTGCAAAACAAAGGTAGACTTTACTTGACATAAACAAAATAACAACAGCACAGAATACAAGCTAGCAGGCCAGCAAGAGGTACCACCAGGCAGTGAAACTCAAGACTGAGCAATGAACATAAAGTGAACACCACTTAAATAGTAGGCATCTAACAATGCACAGGTGAATACAATAATGAATAAAGAAGGACCCAATTAAGAGAGTTCATGGAGCCCTCTGGTGGCGAGGCGAGGCAGAATCTGGGTCATTCCTTACAGGACCCCCCCACCTAGGAACGGCCCCTGACGTTCCCCCAGAAGGTCCATGGTGACGACGAAAAAAATTCCGTACTAAATCGCGATCCAGGATGTCCCGGTCCGGGACCCAAGAGCGTTCCTCCGGACCATATCCCTCCCAGTCCACCAGGAACTGGAGGCCCCCGCGAACCCGGCAAGAGTCCATCAGGCAACGGACCGTGTAAGCAGGCTGGCCGTCGATGATGCGGGGAGCAGGAGGAGGCCTCGTGGTGGGCGCCAGGGAACTGCTGGCCACTGGCCGAAGCCGGGAGACATGGAAGGTAGGATGAATCCGCATGGAGCGGGGCAGCTGGAGACGGTAGGACACCGGGTTGACCTTCCTCAACACCATGAAGGGACCGATAAAACGGGGCGCCAGCTTGCGGGACTCCACTCGCAGCGGGAGATCCTGCGTAGAAAGCCAGACCCTCTGACCAGAACGGAATGAAGGAGCCGGTCTGCGCCGCTTGTTGGCCTGGATCTGCCGTTGTCGAGAAGCTCATTGTAAGACCAGCCGCGCTCTCCTCCAGGTCCGTCGACAACGCTGGACAAACTTCTCCGCGGACGGAACCCCCACCTCGAGCTCCTGCTCCTGGAACAGTGGAGGCTGAAAACCGAACTGGCACTCGAACGGCGACAGTCCCGTGGAGGAGCAGCGCAACGTGTTGTGCGCGTACTCAGCCCAGACGATGTGACGACTCCAGGTCGCAGGGTTAGCGGACACGAGACACCTCAGGGTCGTCTCCATGTCTTGGTTGATCCATTCTGTTTGACCGTTCGACTGAGGGTGGAAACCCGAGGAAAGACTGACAATAGCTCCAATGAGCTTGTAGAAGGCTCTCCAAAACTGGGAGGCGAATTGTGGACCACGGTCAGAAACGATGTCAAGGGGCAAACCGAACAACCTGAAAACATGCTGGACCATGAGCTCGGCTGTCTCTTGGGCTGAGGGAAGCTTGGGCAAGGGCAGAAAACGACAGGCTTTGGGGAAGCGATCTACGATGACCAGAATGACAGTGTTGCCTTGAGATGGTGGAAGGCCTGTGATGAAATCCACCGAGAGGTGTGACCAGGGGCGAGTGGGAATGGGGAGAGGATGCAGCAAACCCTGGGGGCGAGATCGAGGGTTCTTGTTTCGTGCACAAATGGCACAAGCTGCCACGAACGCCTTTACGTCCTTCTCCATGGTGGGCCACCAGAACCTTCTGCGAAGAAACTCCAGCGTCCTGGATGTGCCTGGATGACCGGTGAGTCGCGACGAATGCCCCCACTGCAGGACTTGTGAGCGAGTCGTGTTGGGGACAAAAAGGCGACCGGGTGGGCCGTTGCCAGGGTCTGCCTCCCTCTGTTGCGCCTTTCTGACCAGCGTCTCGATCCCCCAAGCGAACCGGTGCTACAATTCGAGAAGTAGAAATAATAGGTTCTGGTTGTCTCTCCCGCTTGGGTGGATCAAATTGCCTGGAGAGAGCATCAGGCTTGAGATTCTTGGAACCTGGACGATATGACAGGACAAAGTCAAAACGATTAAAAAACAGTGCCCAGCGAGCTTGACGAGAGTTAAGTCGTTTGGCCTCCTGGATATAGGCCAGATTCTTATGGTCAGTCCAGACAATGGTTGGAGGGGTCTAAACACCCGTTCAATGTCTCCACTCCTCCAGTGCCAACTTAACTGCAAGTAATTCCCTGTTCCCAATATCGTAGTTTCGTTCAGCGGGAGTGAGTCAGCGAGAGAAAAAGGCGCAAGGGTGCAGTTTGTTGTCGTTAGACCGTTGGGATAAAACGACGCCCACTCCTATATCCGAGGCATTCACCTCGACAATGAAGGGGAGTGAGGGATCCGGAATCACCAGCAGACGTGAAGCGCCGCTTGAGATCCTCGAAAGCCTGCGCAGCCTCAGCGGACCAACTGAACCGGGTAGAGGCGGTCTTGGTGAGGGCGTTAAGAGGGGCAGCAATGGTGCCGAAGTTTCTGATGAATCTCCGATAGAAGTTAGCAAACCCCAAGAAACGTTGCACCTGTTTGAGAGGTGGGTGGTGGCCAATCTCGGACAGCTTGGGTCTTGCCAGGGTCCATTTGGATGTTGCCGCTGGAGATGATGAAGCCCAGAAATGAAACCGTGGAAACGTGAAATTCACACTTCTCAGCCTTGACAAACAAGAGGTTGTTAAGCAGACGTTGCAGGACTTGCCTTACATGCTGGACATGATCGTGAAGAGTTTGAGAAAATGAGAATGTCATCCAGGTAGACAAAAACAAAGCGATTCAGCATGTCTCGGAGAACGTCATTGATGAGCGCCTGGAACACAGCAGCGGCGTTGGTCAATCCAAAGGGCATAACCAGGTTCTCATAGTGCCCAGTAGGTGTGTTGAATGCCGTCTTCCACTCGTCCCCTTCGCGGACGCGGATGAGGTTGTAGGCGTTGCGGAGGTCCAATTTTGTGAAGACCGTGGCTCCCTGAAGTAGCTCAAAGGCCGTCGACATGAGTGGAAGAGGATAACGGTTCTTTATAGTAATCCGGTTAAGGCCACGGTAGTCGATGCAGGGACGGAGACCTCCATCTTTCTTACTCACGAAGAAAAAACCGGCACCAGCAGGAGAGGTGGACGGACGGATGAAGCCAGCGGCGAGGGCATCACGGATGTACTCCTCCATGGCGGCGGTCTCAGGAGCAGAAAGGGAAAAGATCCTACCCCTAGGTGGGCATGTCCCAGGCAGGAGGTTAACGGCACAGTCATATGGCCTATGAGGGGGAAGTGATGTGGCTCGAACCTTACTGAAGACCTCTTTTAGATCCTCATACTCGGGTGGCACTCGGGACAATTCAGAGCGTGATGGGGACTCCTGGGGCTGGGAAGGAGACTTGGTGCGAAGACAGGTAGTATGGCAGGCAGAACCCCATTCCGTAAGCCGGCCGGTGGCCCAATCCAAGCGAGGATTATGACAGGCCAACCAAGGGTAACCCAGAATTAATGGAAACTCGGAAGAGTGGATAAGGGAGAATTGGATGGTCTCGAAATGTTGTCCTTCCACGCCCAAACACAGGGGGGCAGTATGATGGTGAATGGTTCCAGAGCCCAGGGGTCTTCCATCCAGGGCAACAACAGTGAGGGGGTGATCAGGATGGGTCAGGGGAATCTTGAGCTGTTTAGCTAACCCCAGATCTATGAAGTTACCATCAGACCCCAAATCCACCAGGGCCTTAAGATCATGTTGTTGATTGCCCCAGAAAAGGGAGGATGCCAGCAAAACCCTAGAAACAGTGGGGTCGGAAGGGATGGTTACGCTCGTCTCAGGTCCCTCCGTCCTGGACGAGCTCTGGCTTTTCCCACCAACTCTGGACAGGAAGAGCGAAAGTGGCCAGCTTCCCCACAATAGAGGCAAGATCCCTCTCTCATTCGGCGATCACGTTCGGGCTGCGAGAGGCGGGTTACTCCCACCTGCATGGGCTCCTCTGGATCGGTCAAAGATGGACTCGGGATGGCTCGGAGGTTCTCAGATGGCTTCGAAGCAGGAAAGGCTCTGGTCTCTGGAAGCGGGGTGAAAAAAGGAGTGGCGTTCTCTTCGCCTCTCACGGAGACGATTATCCACACGAATGGAGATATCAAAGAGAGACTCCAAATCACTCACCGGATCCCTGGAAGCTAGTTCGTCCTTGATCTCATCCGTGAGACCGTGGCGAAAAGTGGCGATGAGCGCCTCCGAATCCCATTGGCTTTCTGCAGCGAGAGTGCGAAACTCAATAGCGTAGTCCGCAACGCTACGAGCCCCCTGGCGAAGCCGAAGCAGTTTGTTAGATGCCTCTCTCCCACTGACAGGGTGATCAAAGACCCTTCTCATTTCTTCCGAGAAAAGTTGGTAGTTTGAACATGCCGGAGTTTGCTGTTCCCAGACGGCCGTAGCCCAGGTAAGTGCCTTGCCGGTGAGTAGCGAAATGATGTAGGCCACTCGGGAACAGTCACTGGGAAATAATGAACCCTGCAGTTGGAAAGCCAGGGAACACTGGGTTAGGAAACCTCGACATCCTCCTGGGTTACCGTCGTAGCGCTCGGGTGCAGGTAATCGGGGTTCTTTCAGAGGGGAAGGCGAAACCGTAGGAGCGGGTAACGGTGCTGGAGCAGCTTGGATCACCTGATTCTGGTTCTGGCTCCGATGGAAAGCAATGACGAGGGCCTCCAGTTGATTCTGGCTTCGGGAGAATGCCGTGGCGAGGCACCGCAGTTCGTTCAAGATCAGTTGTAGCTGTTCAGAAATTTGTCTTAGCCATTGGTCCTTCTCTGCTGGGTCCATGTTTTGGCTCAGTCTTGCTGTAAGGACCAGAACTCAGTGGACCCAACTGCAGTAAGGCAAACTGAGGCAAAGGTTAGGTTGCAAAACAAAGGTAGACTTTACTTGACATAAACAAAATAACAACAGCACAGAATACAAGCTAGCAGGCCAGCAAGAGGTATCACCAGGCAGTGAAACTCAAGACTGAGCAATGAACATAAAGTGAACACCACTTAAATAGTAGGCATCTAACAATGCACAGGTGAATACAATAATGAATAAAGAAGGACCCAATTAAGAGGGTTCATGGAGCCCTCTGGTGGCGAGGCGAGGCAGAATCTGGGTCATTCCTTACACGAACACTGTGACACTGCCACTCTTCGGCATCCCTGGGTGTGGTCAAACTGGCTCAAAATGGCGACTCCCGCGCTTTCCCTTCTTCTCCGCTGTGGCTCAAAATGGCGTCACCTGTGCTTTCCCTTCTTCCCGCGCTCTCCTTCTTCTCCGCTGCGGCTAAAAAAAAAATGGCATCTCCCGCGCTCTCCCTTCTTCTCCGCTGCAGCTCAGATGGCGTCTCCCACGCTTTCCTCTCCCTTCTTCTCCACGGACGCTGCTCGGCCCTTGGACACCGGCTGTGCTCTGCGCGTTTTCCTGCGCGCCTTTCTCGTTGACGCCGCTCGGTCCTGAACCCCGGCTGCGCCCTGTGTGCTTTACCCTCTCTCTCTTTTCCCGTCGACGCCGCTCGGTCTTCAACCCCGGCTGCGCCCTGTGTGCTTTACCCTCTCTCTTACCCCGTTGACGCTGCTCGGCCTTTTCTGTGCCGTCGGTCGGCTCCAGCTGCCGCTGTCCAGGAAGGGTCTGCGCCATACCTGTTGCCAGCCCGTTGCGCTAGATCGTCGTGACTGGAGAACCAAGCCCAGCTCTCAACAGCCTCCTCTGCGATGCTCAAGTCTTCTCTGGATGGTTGACGCCCGCACTTCTGGACTCAGCCTTCTTCTTGCACTGTTCTCCAGGAGCGAATCCCTGGGAGGTGATGCAGAGTTGCAGGTAGGTTCGAATCGACTCATCGCCAATGTTAAATCCGTGTATCTTGAGGTATGGTGTCCTTCAATAAATAGACAGAGACTGCAGAGGAACAATCAACAGGTGTTTACTGGGTGAGGGATACTCTAAAAACTAACAGTACAGATCCCTGTAGTGTATGTACCTTTAAGAGGAACTATGTTTTTGAAGCCCCTGTATACTGTAGTACCAGTAGTGACCACTCGGGTATATAAGCCTGTGTAGCGTCTTGGGTAGTTAGTTCACCTCCAGACTTTGTTCAGTAAACACTTGTTAAATCAACTCCTGCATTCCGTGTCTCCATTAACACACGGATCTAACAGTGGCGACGAGTTAGAAACGAACTTACCTGCAATTCGGCAGCACCTCAAGGGGATCGATTCCTCAGACGAAGGTCGAAGCCAGAAGCAAGAAAAAATATATAAATAAATAAATAACTCGAAGAAACTCGAAAACGAGGGCCAGGCTTGGTCTCCAGCCTGTGGTTTCCCCAGCTAAACGGGCTGGTGGCAGGTAGTGCACTGATCCTTCCTGGGCTGCGGCGGGCTAGAGCTCGATCGGGTGGCTCTGCAACGGGGCCGGGCAGCGAATCGGGAAGCAGAAGCAAAGAGAGAGAGAGGGTGGAGTGTCCGGTGCTGCAAAGCAGGTCGGCGTTCAGACCGAGCAGAGGGAGGGCAAAGTCCCAGAGGGTCCGCTCCACGACCGGATCGGTTCTCCAAGTAACGGAGAAACGATTGAAGCGATATATTAAAAAAAAATTTAAAAATAGAAATAACGCGAAAAACTGCGGGTCGCAACGGGAACCGCGGAGAACAGCGTTGGCAGCAGCGGCAGCGGCGGGAAAGCGCGGGAGGCGCCATCTCAACTCGGCGGGGAAGAAAGAAAAGCGCGGGAGGCGCCATTTTGATCCATCAGAGATGGAGAAAAAGCGCGGGAAGCGCAATTTTAGATTTTCAAGATGCCGAAGACTGGCAATATTACTGCTTTCGATAGTGATATAGAAGATTGGACCACATATGTGGAAAGAGTGGAGGTATATTGCAAGGCGAATGAAGTAGCGGATGATAAAAAGGCATCGGTACTTCTAAATCTGATGGGCGCAAGGACATATGGGCTGTTACGAAACTTGATCACTCCAGCCAAACCGATGGACAAGAATTTTAAGGAGATTGTTGATACCTTACAAGAGCACTTAAACCCAACACCGCTGCTGATAGCGGAACGATTCAAATTCTTCAGGAGGAATCAGCACAAGAATGAAAGTAACGCTGATTACCTCACCGAATTACGAAAGCTGTCAAAGCACTGCCAATTCGGGGCAGGACTGGCAGATTCTCTACGAGACAAATTCGTCTGCGGTCTCCTAAGCGAAGGAACACAGAAAAGACTACTTTCTGAGAAAGATTTGACACTGGACAAGGCTTTCAGTATGGCTGTATCATACGAAGCAGCAGCAAGAGGAGCTGCAGAGATACAGCAAAAGCCACAGGACTTCGGCACCCATGAAATGACACTGGGTTTCGAGAGATGTTATCGCTGCGGCAGATCCACCCATGAACAGAAGGACTGCTGGTTCAAGGACAAAGCATGCAGGCAATGCAGAAAGATGGGACACATTGCACGTGTATGCAGATCTGGAAAGAAATCCGCTGACAGTAAAAAGGTCAATAAGGAAAAGTACAGAAAGGTACAAATGATGACGGACAGTAGCTCCGAAGACCAGAAGAGCGATAGCGACTCCGGAAACAAGAGACTAAGCTGTCTCAAATTACATAATGTAATTGCCAAAGAAGATTACCAGACCATTTGGGTTACCCTCACGATAGCGGGGTCCCCAGTCAAAATGGAGCTAGATACAGGATCAGCTCTGACCGTCATGAGTCGACGGGATTACGAGCGGCTATTTCCGCATATACCTTTGAAAGACACATCCATTATCTTGAAGACATATACGGGGCAGAAAGTATACCCCAGAGGGAAAATAAGGGTGCCTGTTGTATACAACGGCAAGGAAATACAGAAGTTGTATTTATACGTTCTGCAAGATGCTGGTCCACCGTTGTTGGGACGTGAATGGATCAGAAAGATACGTTTAGACTGGCACTCCATTCAGGCACTGACGGTGACCAGTAAGAAAAAAAACGATGATGACATCATACCTGGACGATTAAAAGAAATCTTGGCTAACGCCAAAGAAGTGTTTCAACAGGAACTAGGAACCCTGAAAGGCGCCACCGCCTCAATAAAAGTGGAAGATGCAGCAATTCCCAAGTTTTTTAAGGCAAGGCCGGTGCCATACGCAATTCGTCCAGCCGTCGAGGCAGAGCTGGAGAATTTGGAAAAAGCAGGCGTGTTATCCAAGGTAGATTGGAGTGAGTGGGCAACACCCATCGTCCCGGTCATGAAGAAAACGTTGAATAATGATAAATCTGAAGAACAGAGAAAAGTTCGCATCTGTGGGGACTTCAAGGTGACTGTAAACCCGGTTCTTCACACGGTACAGTATCCTCTTCCGAGGATAGAAGATATTTCGCCTCACTATCCGGAGGGAAACGTTTCACCAAAATTGACTTAGCACAGGCATATCTACAGATGGAGGTTGAGGAGGCCTCTAAAAAGTATCTCATGATAAACACACACAAAGGCCTGTACCAGTACAATCGACTGGTTTTCGGAGTGGCATCAGCTCCGGCTATCTGGCAAAGAGCTATGGAGCAAGTCCTGCAAGGGATTCCGGGGACTCAATGCTACCTAGACGACATCCTTGTAACAGAAGAAAACGACAACGAGCACCTTGCCAACTTGGAGCAGGTGCTCACGAGGCTGAGAGAACGGGGCCTACGAGCAAATCGCCCCAAGTGCGAATTTTTTCAGAAACAAATATCATATTGTGGCCATGTCATTAACGAAGAAGGGTTGCATAAGTCACCTGAAAAAATTGAAGCGGTCGTAAAGGCCCCAGCGCCTGAAAATGTCTCACAATTAAGGTCGTTCCTGGGATTAGTAAATTACTATCATAAATTTTTACCAAACTTGTCGACGGTTCTGCACCTGCTTAACGCACTGCTACAAACGGGAGTAGTTTGGAAATGGAGCGAAGACTGTAAACGTGCCTTCCATAAATGCAAAGGCTTGATCACGTCCAGGGAAGTGTTGGCTCATTACAACCCATCACTGCCAATCAGACTGGCGTGCGATGCATCCCCTTACGGCGTGGGAGCGGTATTATCGCATAGATTCCCTGATGGCTCGGAGCGGCCGATAGCTTTTGTGTCATGCTCATTGAACTCAGCTGAGCGTAACTATGCCCAGATCGACAGGGAAGCACTCAGCCTGGTGTGGGGAGTGAAGAAATTCAACCATTACCTACACGGACAAAAATTTACCTTGTTGACTGACCATCAACCCCTCGTCTCCATATTCAACCCTAAAAAGGGCGTTCCCATTATGACAGCGCAAAGGCTACAGAGGTGGTCCCTTTTCCTAGGGGCACACCAATATGACATAGAATACAAAGGAACAAAACAGCATGGGAATGCTGACGGGTTATC
This sequence comes from Somniosus microcephalus, assembly GCF_052327205.1. Taxonomy (NCBI): domain Eukaryota; kingdom Metazoa; phylum Chordata; class Chondrichthyes; order Squaliformes; family Somniosidae; genus Somniosus; species Somniosus microcephalus. The sequence goes on from NC_141005.1 coordinate 75,294,738, forward strand.
GCGCCTACCGTTGCCAACGGTGGAAGAGGCGCCTACAGTGGACCCAGTGGAGATGTTTCACTCGACCATAGTGGAATGTCTACCGGTGACAAATTCTACCATTGAAAAGGAAACGCGAAATGACCCGACTCTCTCACGAGTCTACGATTTAACGGTGAAGGGATGGCCAGCACATGGCGAACCACTGTTGCCAGCATTCTCGCAAAGAAGAGAACAGCTGTCAGTGTGCCGAGGAACCTTGATGTGTGGATCCAGAGTGGTGATTCCACCCAAACTCAAGGATAGAGTGCTAAAGGAGCTTCACGAGGGGCATCTGGGTGGAGTGAAAATGAAGAACTTAGCCAGAGCATTTGTGTGGTGGCCAGGTATCGATGGAGACATCGAAGAAATGACCAAGAGCTGTCTAGGATGCCAGAAGGTCCAAAACGCCCCACCACAAGCCCCTCTACATCCATGGGAGTGGCCCTCATCTCCATGGCAAAGGGTACATATCGACTTTGTTGGTCCATTTATGGACTCAATGTTCTTAATCGCGGTGGATGCACACTCCAAGTGGCCGGAGGTAATAAAGATGGAAAACCACGGAAAAAACCATCACAGTATTAAGGACCATATTCGCCAGGAATGGGCTGCCTGAACAGATCTGTTCTGATAATGGACCGCAATTTGTATCCGAAGAATTCAGGAAGTTCTTAAAAAACAATGGGGTTAAGCACTACACGTCCGCCCCATACCATCCCGCCACCAATGGATTGGCTGAAAGGTTTATCCAGACCTTCAAGAAGGCCATAAAGGCCATGGGTAATGAAGACATAAATCTACAACATAAGGTAGATAACTTATTGTTTGCATACAGGAATGCAACACATGTGGTTACAAACCAAACCCCCGCCATGATGTTTTTCAATAGAAGACTAAGATGCCGGCTGGATTTGGTCAAGCCAAACGTCAGAAGGGATGTAGAGAACTGGCAATTTCAAAGCATGAATGAAAGGCCAACTAGAACCTTCCAGATAGGTCAACCAGTTTTGGCCCGGGACTACCGTACCGAGAAATGGCAGCCTGGAACTATTTGCACACAACTAGGACCGCTGATGTATACCGTGGACATTGGAGAAAGCATAATAAGGCGCCATGCTGACCAGATCATAGAGTCATCCGAAAAAGGACAACCTACACCACAACTCTATATGCCTAGTGATGAAGCAGAGATACCCATAGTATCTACCTCCGATCCGGTGATACTGGAACCAGATGAACCTGACACTGGCATTGAAGCCGAATCGACCTTGCCAAAAGAACCTACTACACCACTGAAACCTACTACACCACCGAGGCGTTATCCGGACCGAGTCAGGAAGCCTCCAGAGAGACTGAATTTGTAATTGATTAACTTCAGCAAATGTGTATATTATTGTTCTTGTAAAAATGTTATTTAATGATTACTTAAAATGTTATGTACTATTTATCTAAAAGGGGAGGAATTGTAGTGTATGTACCTTTAAGAGGAACTATGTTTTTGAAGCCCCTGTATATTGTAGTACCAGTAGTGACCACTCGGGTATATAAGCCTGTGTAGCGTCTTGTGTAGTTAGTTCACCTCCAGACTTTGTTCAGTAAACACTTGTTAAATCAAATCCTGCATTCCGTGTCTGCATTAACACACGGATCTAACAATCCCTACTCAGGGTTTATATACAGGTGTGGTCACTGCCGGTACTACAGTATACAGGAGCTGTAAAAAGTAGTTCTCCCCTTAAAGGTACATACACTACATGAACAACATCCATACTAGTGTGAACTACATCCATACTAGTGTGAACAACATCTGTACTAGTGTGAACAACATCCATACTAGTGTGAACTACCTCCATACTAGTGTGAACAACATCCATGCTGGTGTGAACAATATCCATGCTAGTGTGAACAACATCTGTGCTAGTGGTGCAAGGGTCAAGGATGTCTCAGAATGGCTGCAGAACATTTTGGAAGAGGAGGGTGAACAGCCAGTTGTCGTGGTGCATATAGGTACCAACGATATAGGTAAAAAACGGGATGAGGTCCTAAAAGCTGAATATAGTGAGTTAGGAGGTAAATTTAAAAATAGGACCTCAAAGGCAGTAATCTCAGGATTGCTACCAGTGCCACGTGCTAGTCAGAGTAGAAATAGAAGGATATTTCAGATGAATACGTGGCTAGAGGAATGGTGCAAGGGGGAGGGATTCAAATTCCTGGGACATTGGAACCAGTTCTGGGGGAGGTGGGACCAGTACAAAACGGACAGTTTGCACCTGGGCAGGACTGGGACCGATGTCCTCGGGGGAGTGTTTGCTAGTGCACTGGGGGAGGGTTTAAACTAAAATGGCAGGGGGTTGGGAACCTGAGCAGGGAGACAGAGGAAAGGGAAACAAGGATAGAAGCAAAAGACAGGAAGGAGAAAAACAAAGGTGGCAGTCAGAGAAATCAAGGGTTTAAATCAAACATGGCCACAGTAAATAATAATTCTAAAAGGTGTGAGAGTGTTAAAAAAACAAGCCTGAAGGCCTTGTGTCTGAATGGGAGGAGCATTTGTAATAAGGTGGATGAATTAGCTGCGCAAATAGAGGTAAACAGATATGATATGATTGGGATTACGGAAACATGGCTCCAGGGTGACCAAGGCTGGGAACTCAACATCCAGGGGTATTCAATATTCAGGAAAGATAGGCAAAAAAGAAAAGGAGGTGGGGTAGCATTGCTGGTTAAAGAGGGGATTAACACAATTGAAAGGAAGGATATTAGCTCTGATGATGTGGAATCTGTATGGGTAGAACTGAGAAATACCAAGGGGCAGAAAACGTTAGTGGGAGAGGTATATAGACCTCCAAACAGTAATGCGGAGGTTGGGGATGGCATTAAATGGGAAATTAGAGACGCGTGCAATAAGGGCACAGCAGTTATCATGATTGACTTTAATCTACATATAGATTGGGCTAACCAAATTAGTAACAATACTGTGGAGGAGGAATTCCTGGAGTGTATATGAGATGGTTTCCTGGATCAATATGTCAAGGAACCAACTAGAGATCAGGCCATCTTAGACTGGGTATTATGTAATGAGAAAGGATTAATTAGCAATCTTGTTGTGCGAGGCCCCTTGGGTTGGAGCGATCATAATATGATAGAATTCTTCATTAAGATGGAGAGTGAAGTAGTTGACTCCGAGACTAGGGTCCTGAATTTAAATAAAGGAAACTACGATGGTATGAGGTGCGAGTTGGGTAGGATTGATTGGGGAATGTTACTCAAAAGGTTGACGGTGGATAGGTAATGGCAAACATTCTAAGATCGCATGGATGAACTACAGAATTTGTTCATCCCAGTTTGGCATAAAAATAAAACAAAAAAGGTGACTCAACCGTGGCTAACAAGGGAAATTAGGGATAGCATAAGATCCAAGGAGAAGACATATAAATTGGCCAGAAAAAGCAGTAAACCTGAGGATTGGGAGCAGTTTAGGATTCAGAAAAGGAGGACAAAGGGATTAATTAAGAGGGGGAAAATAGAGTATGAGAGTAAGCTTGCTGGGAACATAAAAACTGACTGTAAAAGCTTTTATAGATATGTGAAGAGAAAAAGATTGGTGAAGTCAAGCGTAGGTCCCTTGCAGTCAGAATCAGGGGAATTTATAATGGGGAACAAAGAAATGGCAGACCAATTAAATACACACAGGAAACTCTTTTTTATCCGGCACCGATGGGACCGGCGTGGTGCCGGTTTATCAAAAAGTCCGGATTACAGAGAGGTACAGTAAAAGGTACGAGAGCCTGTACACAGCAACAGACCCAGGCTTCCCTGTTGCTTTGCAACAGGTGCAGGAACCCCGGCCACAAGTTCCAAGCATCCCTGTTGTTTAGCAACAGGTGCAGGAACCCCGGTTACACAGCCACAGATCCAGGAACGGCCACTAATATGAAGTAAAACTTACCTGAACCTACTCCTGAATTTTTCCGGTTAACAGAGATTTCCGGTTATTTAGGTGCCAGTAAATCAAGAGTTTCCTGTACTTTGGTTCTGTCTTCACAAAGGAGGACACAAATAACCTCCCAGAGATGCCGGGGAACATAGGGTCTAATGAGAGGGAGGATCTGAAATAAATCAGTTTTTGTAGGGAAATGGTGTTAGGGAAATTGATGGGATTGAAAGCCGATAAATCCCCAGGGCCTGATAATCTACATCCTAGGGTACTTAAGGAAGTGGCCCTAGAAATAGTAGATGCATTGTTGGTCATCTTCCAAAATTCGATAGACTCTGGAACAGTTCCCATGGATTGGAGGGTAGCTAATGTTACCCCACTATTCAAAAAAGGTGGTAGAGAGAAAATGGGGAATTATAGACCGGTAAGCCTGACATCGGTAGTGGGGAAAATGCTAGAGTCCATTATAAAAGATGTAATAGCAGAGCACTTGGAAAACAGTGACAGGATCGGACAAAGTCAACATGGATTTACAAAAGGTAAATCGTGCTTGACTAATTTACTGGAATTTTTTGAGGATGTAACTGGTAGAATAGATAAGGGAGAACCAGTGGATGTGGTATATTTGGACTTTCAGAAGGCTTTCGATAAGGTCCCGCATAAGAGATTAACGTGTAAAGTTAAGGCACATGGGATTGGGGGCAAGGTACTGACTTGGATAAAGAACTGGTTGGCAGACAGAAAGCAAAGAGTTGGAATAAACGAGTCTTTTTCCGAGTGGCAGGCAGTAACTAGTGGGGTGCCGCAGGGATCGGTCCTAGGACCCCAGCTATTCACAATATATATAAATGATCTAGACGAGGGAACTAGATGTAATATCTCCAAGTTTGCAGATGACACAAAGCTGGGTGGGCATGTGTGCTGTGAGGAGGATGCCGAGAAGCTCCAGTATGATTTGGACAGGTTGGGTGATTGGGCAGAAGTATGGTAGATGCAGTATAATGTGGATAAATGCGAGTTTATCCACTTTGGTGCAAAAACAGGAAGGCAGATTATTATCTGAATGGCAATAGACTGGGAGAAGGGGAAGTGCAACGAGACCTGGGTGTCCTTGTGCACCAGTCGCTGAAGGTAAGCATGCAGGTGCAGCAGGCAGTTAAGAAGGCAAATAGTATGTTGGCCTTCATAGCGAGAGGGTTCGAGTACAAGAACAAGGATGTCTTGCTACAGTTGTACAGGGCCTTGGTGAGACCACACCTTGAGTATTGTGTGCCATTTTGGTCGCCTTATCTGAGGAAGGATGTTCTTGCCATGGAGGGAGTGCAGCGAAGATTCACCAGACTGATACCTGGGATGGCAGGAATGATGTATGAGGAGAGATTGTGTCGATTGGGCTTATACTCGCTGGAGTTTAGAAGAATGAGTGGGAATCTCATTGAAACTTATAAAATTCTAACAGGACTGAACAGACTGGATGCAGGAAGGATGTTCCCGATGGCCGGGGAGTCCAGAACCAGGGGACACAGTCTAAGGATAAGGGGTAAGCCATTTAGGACAGAGATGAGGAGGAATTTCTTCACCCAGAGAGTGGTGAACCTGTGGAATTCTCTACCACAGAAGGCAGTGGAGGCCAATTCATTAAATATATTCAAGAAGGAGTTGAATATATTTCTTAAGGCTAAAGGGATCAAGGGATATGGGGAGAAAGCAGGGACAGGGTACTGAAATTGGATGATCAGCCATGATCTCATTGAATGGCGGAGCAGGCTCGAGGGGCCGAATAGCCTACTCCTGCTCCTATCTTCTATGTTTCTATGTTTCTATAACCACCTCCATACTAGTTTGAACAACATCCGTGCTAGTGTGAGCTACATCTGTGCTAGTGTGAGCAACATCTGTGCTAGTGTGAGCTACATCCGTGCTAGTGTGAGCAACATCTGTGCTAATGTAAACAACAGCAAGGCTAGTGTGAACAACATCAATGCTAGTGTGAACAACATCCATGCTAGTGTGAACAACATCCATGCTAGTGTGAACAACATCCATGCTAGTGTGAAGAACATCAAGGCTAGTGTGAGCAATATCCATGCTCATGTGAACAACATCAGTGCTAGTGTGAAGAACATCCGTGTGTGTGTGTACAACATCCATGCTAGTGTGAACAACATTTGTGCTAGTGTGAACAACGCCTGTGCTAGTGTGAACAACATCCATGCTAGTGTGAAGAACATCCGTGCTAGTGTGAAGAACATCCGTGCTAGTGTGAACAACATCAGTGCTAGTGTGAGGAACATCCGTACTAGTGTGAACAACAACTGTGCTAGTGTGAACAACATCTGTGCTAGTGTGAGTAACATCTGTGCTAATGTGAACAACATCAATGCTCGTGTGAAAAACATCAGTGCGAGTGTGAAGAACATCCGTGCTAGTGTGAACAACATCTGTGCTAGTGTGAAGAACATCCGTGCTAGTGTGAACAACATCAGTGCTCGTTTGAACAACATCTGTGCTAGTGTGAACAACACCTGTGCTAGTGTGAACAACATCCAGACTAGTGTGAACAATATCTGTGCTAGTGTGAACAACATCCGTACTAGTGTGAAGAACACCTGTGCTAGTGTGAGCAACATCCGTGCTAGTGTGAACAACATCCGTGCTAGTGTGAACACCTGTGCTAGTGTGAACAACATCCAAGCTAGTGTGAACAACATCCGTGCTAGCGTGAGCTACATTCGTGCTAGTGTGAGCAACATCAATGCTAGTGTGAACAACATCAAGGCTAGTGTGAACAACATCCGTGCTAGTGTGAGCAACGTCAATGCTAGTGTGAACATCAGTGCTAGTGTGAACAACACCTGTGCTAATGTGAACAACATTAGTGCGAGTGTGAACAACACCTGTGCTAGTGTGAAGGACATCAGTGCTAGTGTGAACAACATCAGTGCTAGTGTGAACAACACCTGTGCTAGTGTGAACAACAGTGCGAGTGTGAACAACACCCGTGCTTGTGCGAACAACATCAGTGCTAGTGTGAACAACATCCGTACAAGTGTGAAGAACATCTGTGCTAGTGTGAACAACATCTGTGCTAGTGTGAACAACATCCACGCTAGTATGAGCAACATCTGTGCTAGTGTGAACAACATCAATGCTAGTGTGAACAACATCCGTGCTAGTGTGAACAACACCCGTGCTAGTGTGAGCACCATCCGTGCTAGTGTGAACAACATCCGAATTAGTGTGAAGAATACCTGTGCTAGTGTGAACAACATCAGTGCGAGTGTGAACAACATCTGAACTAGTGTGAAGAACACCTATGCTAGTGTGAACAACATCCGTGCTAGTGTGAACAACATCCATGCTAATGCGAACAACATCAGTGCTAGTGTGAACAACATCAGTGCTAGTGTTAACAACACCTATGCTAGTGTGAACAACATCCGTGCTAGTGTGAACAACATCCGTGCTAGTGTGAACAACACCTGTACTAGTGTGAACAACATCCGTGCTGGTGTGAACAACATCCGTGCTAGTGTGAACAACATTGCTGCTAGTGTGAACAACATCCGTACGAGTGTGAACAACACCTGTGCTAGCGTGAACAACATCCGTGCTGGTGTGAACAACATCTGTGCTAGTGTGAACAACATCCGAGCTAGTGTGAACAACATCCGAGCTAGTGTGAACAGCATCTGTGCTCGTGTGAACTATGCCCGTGTTAGTTTGAGCAACATCTGTGCTAGTGTGAACAACATCCGAGCTAGTGTGAGCAGCATCTGTGCTAGTGTGAACAGCATCCATGCTAGTGTGAACATCAATGCTAGTGTGAAGAACATCAAGGCTGGTGTGAACAACATCCATGCTAGTGTGAACAACATCAATGCTAGTGTGAAGAACATCAGGGTTAGTGTGAACAACATCCATGCTAGTGTGAGCAATACCCGTGCTAGTGTGAACAACATCAATGCTAGTGTGAAGAACATCAAGGCTAGTGTGAACAGCATCCATGCTAGTGTGAACAACACCCGTGCTAGTGTGAACAACCTCGAGAGACTGTGCAAACATTAAAAATCTGCTTTTGCACCAGAGAGAGAAGAGGGGGAGGATGGAAAATGACTGGGAACATTGGTTTGTCAGCAGCCAGGGTGTAAAGAACGGCTCTTTAACCCTCTAAAGGAAGAAGAGAGAAGTTTCAGTTGGTAGGGAAGATTCCACTGTCCAAGAAGAAAGATGTCAGGAGCGTCCCCTCAGACAAGGGCGTGATTAACCCTTCGATCTGGGCATTATACAGACTCTGCTTTTACGGTTGTATGATTGTTAACTAAGAAGCGGCCTGGGAGTGGTATTATCAGTCATACACAGATGTCAACGAATAGTGTAACAATGGTAGGATTGTCCAGCTAGTGTAACAGCAGAAACAGAGTTTCTGAATCGTGTAACAACAGAAATAGGAGAAAGAGTAATAGCGGAGAGTACAATATTGGAGTATGTAGAGGGTAAACTGCCAGAGTGGAGGGAGCAGTTTGGAGAGTCTCAGGTACACAGTGACCCAATCGGGGCGTGTGAACCGAGATGGGAAGAATTGAGTAATCAAAGAAACAATACAGAGCAGTATGGCTTCTGGCCATGAGATATAAATCACAGCAAGAATCCGTACACACAGAAAAGAGTAAAAGCACTGGAGAAAGACGGAGAGCAGTTGCAGAGTCAATGAAAGGAGGCAGAGACTCGACCTGGAAAGGAATGTGGCCAAAGAAAAGTAAATGAACAGGCAGGTCGGCATGACCCAGACATTACAGGGACACGTAGCACATCTCCAAAGTCAGGCAATTAATAAAGAGAGAGAGTGAGAGAGAACTGAACATTTGTAGGGCTAATAAAGCAGAAGAAGAAGAGCGCATAATAACATTGGAAAAATACAGGGAGAACTTAAACCCACCATAAAAACCCAAATGGAATGAAGCAGAGACAGTAGGTGGAGTGACACAATGCCCCACCTACACTGTAAAAAGAAGCTAGAATGATTGGAGAAAGCATTGCCGGTGAAACGGGGGGTCATCTGTACGATGGTAGAAGGGGATAGGGATGGTCCTGACGATATAGAAGAGGGGGAGTTTGAAGAATTGGCCGAAATGGCCGCCCGATACCAGACTGAGGGTCATACGGATGGCCCAGGGCAGATACAGCCCATGGCTCCTCTGATTCAGGCAAAGTATGATCCTCCGGGGCAGGAGGAGAACCGGGCACCTTAGTCCACAGATGCGTGGTCCCTTACAGTCCTCAAGCATTGCAGGAAATGGCTGAGCAGGTCCCGAGATCTGATGGGAAACGAGATGTAATGAAAGGCTTTGCTGAGATGGGACAGACAGCCACGGTTAGTGGGATGGACGAGGCGGTAACGTTGAAGCAATTGTTCTGAACGTTCGGCCCGGTGGTTTACGGGGCCCTTCCACAAGTTAAAAAACACAGAAGGGCAATGTGGCAAGATATACAGGACTCGGTGTTGAGAGCGATAGGGTTTTAACAGGGAGACAAAGCTGAGGGCCTGCGAAAATGCAGCCAGGAGCCTGACGAACATCCCAATGTTTATGCTAAAGCAAAATATTGCGAATGCTGGAAATCTGAAATAAAAACAGAAAATGCTGGAAACACTCAGCAGGCCAGGCAGCATCTGTGCAGAGAGAAACAGAGTTAACGTTTCAGGTCACTGAGCTCTCATCAGTTCTGGGGTTCTGCATAGGGTTCTCAACCCTCCAGCGGGAGCCTACCGGAATGGGCAATTGGTCTCATAAGAACATAAGAAATAGGAGCAGGAGTAGGCCAATCGGCCCCTCGAGCCTGCTCCGCCATTCAATAAGATCATGGCTGATCTGATCCTAACCGCTAATCTACTATCACAGAACCATCTCCTGAATCTAACAGAATTAGACACACGAAATAGGAGCAGGATCAGGCTACACGGCCCCTGGGCCTGCTCCGCTACCCACAGGGCCATGTCCAATCCGAACCTAGACTCATGTCCAAATTCCTGCCTGCTCCCCGTAACCCTTAATTCCCTTTACTTCTAGGAAACTGTCTATTTCTGTTTTAAATTTATGTAATGATGTAGCTTCTACAGCTTTTTGGGGCAGCATATTCCATGGATCTACCACCCTCTGAGTGAAGTAGTTCCTCCTCATCTCAGTTTTGAAAGAGCAGCCCCTTATTCTAAGACTATGCCCCCTAGTCCTAGTTTCACCCATCATCGGGAACATCCTCCCCGCATCCACCCGATCCAACCCCTTCACAATCTTATATGTTTCAATAAGATCGCCTTTCATTCTTCTGAACTCCAATGAGTAGAGTCCCAATCTACTCAACCTCTCCTCATATGTCCATCCCCTCATCCCTGGGATTAACCGAGTGAACCTTCTTTGTACTGACTCGAGAGCAAGTATGTCTTTTCTTAAGTATGGACACCAAAACTGTATGCAGTATTCCAGGTGCGGTCTCACCAATACCTTGTACAACTGAAGCAATACCTCCCTATTTTTATATTCTATCCCCCTAGCAATGAAAGCCAACATTCCATTGGCCTTCTTAATCACTTGCTGCACCTGCATACTAACCTTTTGAGTTTCGTGCACCAGGACCCCCAGATCCCTTTGTACTTCAGTACTTTCCAGTTTCTTGCCATTAAGATAATAACTTGCTCTACAATTTTTCCTGCCAAAGTGCATAACCTCACACTTTCCAGTATTGTATTCCATCTGCCAAATCTCTGCCCACTTACTTAGCCTGTCGATGTCCCCTTGCAGGTTTTTTATGTCCTCCTCACTCACTACTTTCCCTCCCATCTTAGTATCATCTGCAAACTTTGATATGTTACACTCGGTCCCCTCCTCCAAATCGTTAATATAGATTGTAAAGAGTTGGGGACCCAGCACTGACCCCTGCGGAACACCACTAGTTACTGATTGCCAGTCTGAGAATGAACCATTTATCCCAACTCTCTGCCTTCTGTTAGATAGCCAATCCTCTATCCATGCCAGAATATTACTCCCAATCCCGTGATTTTTTATCTTAAGCAATAATCTTTTGTGTGGCACCTTGTCAAATGCCTTTTGGAAGTCTAAATACACTACGTCCACTGGTTCCCCTTTATCCACCCTATATGTTACTTCCTCAAAGAACTCCAGCAAATTTGTCAAACATGACTTCCCCTTCATAAAACCATGCTGACTTTGTCCTATTAAATTATGATTATCCAAATGTCCTGTTACTGTCTCCTTAATAATGGACTCCAAAATTTTACCTACCACAGATGTTAGGCTAACCGGTCTACAGTTTCCAGCCTTCTGTCTACTGCCCTTTTTAAATAAGGGTGTTACATTAGCAGTTTTCCAGTCTGCCGGGACCTTTGCTGAGTCCAGGGAGTTTTGGAAAATTATTACTAATGCATCCACAATCCCTACCGCCACTTCCCTCAAGACCCTAGGATGTAAGCCATCCGGTCCAGGTGATTTATCCGCCTTGAGTCCCATTATTTTACCGAGTACCACTTCCTTAGTGATTTTGATCGTGTTTAGCTCCTGCCCCCCTATAGCCCCCTGTTTGTCCAGTGTTGGGATATTCTTAGTGTCTTCTACTGTAAAGACTGATACAAAATATTCATTCAGTGTTTTTGCCATCTCCATATTTCCCACCATTAATTTCCCGGACTCATCCTCTAAGGGACCAACATTTACTTTAGCCACCCTTTTCTTTTTATATAACTATAAAAACGCTTACTATCTGTTTTTATATTTTTTGCTAATTTACTTTCATAATCTATCTTCCCTTTCTTAATCAATCTTTTTGTTATTTTTTGCTGTCTTTTAAAGTTTTCCCAATCCTCTATCCTCCCACTAGATTTGGCTACCTTATATGCCCTTGTTTTTAGTCGAATACTATCCTTAATTTCTTTACTTAGCCACAGATGGCTGTCTTTTCTTTTACACCCTTTTCTTCTCAGTGGAATATATATTTTTTGGAAGTTGTAAAATAACTCCTTAAATGTACACCACTGATCATGTATCGTCTTACCCTTTAATCTATTTTCCCAATCCACTCTACTCAATTCCGCTCTCATACCTTCATAGTCTCCTTTATTCAAGTTTAGCACGCTTGTTTGAGATCCAACCTTCTCACCCTCTAATTGAATATGGAATTCAACCATGTTATGGTCACTCATTCCAAGGGGATCTTTTACTAGGACATTTTTAATCAATCCTGTCTCGTTACACAGGACCAGATCTAAGGTTGCTTGCCCCCGGTCGGTTCAGTTACATACTGCTCAAGAAACCCATCCCTAATGCACTCAATGAAATCATCCTCAAGGCAGCCCTGCCCAATTTGATTTGTCCAATTAATATGATAGTTAAAATCCCCCATAATTATAGATGTTCCCTTATTACAAGCCTCAATTATTTCCTGATTGATACTCCGTCCAACAGTGTTGCAACTGTTCGGAGGCCTATAGACTACGCCCACTAGTGTTTTTTTCCCCTTATTATTCCTTATCTCCACCCAAACTGTTTCATTATCCTGATCTTTTGACCCAATATCATTTCTCTGTATTACAGTGATTCCTTCCTTTATTAACATAGCCACCCCACCTCATCTTCCTTCCTGCCTGTCCTTCCTGATCGTTAAATAACCTGGTATGTTTAATTCCCAGGCATTGTCACCCTGCAGCCATGTTTCTGTAATGGCCACAAGATCATACCCATATGTAGTTATTTGTGCCATTAACCCGTCTATTTTGTTACGAATGCTACGTGCATTCAGATAGAAAACTTTCAAATATGTTTTGTGACACTTAGTTCCTGCTTTTGCCCTTTTTATTACTTTACCTTTTACTCCATACCTTCTGCCCCTTCCTGACATGCTCTGGTTTTTAATTTCCCCACTGCTACCTAAGTCTATGACCTTCTCTGTTGTCATTTTTATTATTTGCTCTCTAGGAACCTCCCCCCGACTAGTTAGTTTAAAGCCCTCTCTGCAGCCCTAGTTATATGATCCGCCAGGACTCTAGTCCCAGCACTGGCCAAGTGAAGCCCGTCCCAACGGAACAGCTCCCTCCTGCCCCAGTACTGGTGCCAGTGTCCCAGGAAGCAAAACCCATTTCTCCCACACCAGTCTTTGAGCCACGCATTTAACTCTCTAATTTTATTTGTCCTAGCCAAATTCGCTCGTGGCTCAGGTAATAATCCAGAGATTATTACCCTTGAGGTTCTGTTTTTTAATTTGACCCCTAGTTGCTCATACTCCTTTAACAGAACCGGCTTCCTAGTCCTATCTACGTCATTTGTACCAACATGGACCACGACAACTGGATCCACCCCCTCCCACTGCAAGTTTCTTTCCAGCCCAGAGGAGATGTCCTTAACCCTGGCACCGGGTAGGCAACACAGCCTTCAGGACTCTCGCTCTCGGCTGCAGAGAACTCTATCTGTCCCCCTAATAATACTATCCCCTACCACTACAACATTTCTATTTACTCCCCCCTCTTGGATGGCCCCCCATTCCACGGTGCTGTGGCCAGGTTGCTCATCCTCCCTGCAGTCCCTGCTCCTGTCCCCACAGGGAGTAAGAACCTCGAACCTGTTGGACAAGAGCAAGGGCTGCAGCTCCTCCAGCTCTACCTCCTTGATCCCCGTACCTGCCTCACTCGTAGTCACACCATCCTGTCCCTGACCATGGGCTACATCTGAATTAATTAACTTCATAGGTGTGACCACCTCCTGATACACAGAGTCCATGTACTTCTCCCCCTCCCTGATGTGTCGCATTGTCTGAAGCTCAGACTCCAGTTCATCAACACAGAGCTGGAGTTCCTGTAGCAGCAGACACTTGTCACAGACTGATGCGCTATCAACTATCAACAATACCAAAGACTACGAAATGGACTTATATGAAGTAGGCTTTTATTGACTAAGAACTAGAGCATGCCTCTGCCAGTGAATCCATCCTAAGAGCTCCCGGGGGAAGGGTGGTGAGTCACCTTTATACCCGGGCTTAGGGGTGGAGCCAGGGGCTGAGACATGCCTGGACTTGTACAGGGTTAACAGTGGTTTACCACACAGGCATGTACAGTGGTTTACCACATTCACCCCTCGTTTAAAAAAGAGTCCGGCGGGGTGAAGTGTTTCAAAAGTTCGTATACGAAAGTCTCTCCGGGGGTCTTGTCTGCCGTAATGATCTTTGTGGTGCCGGTTGCGGCGGTTCTTTGCCCGCGGCCGCTTCTCGCGTGGGACGGAGCACTGGCGTGTCGTCCTCTCGGGGTAGGGATGGCACCGGCATGTCGTCAGTTCGTGGTAGACACCCCGGTGGTGCGTCATGGGTAGTGGTGGTGGGTGGAGGTAGTGGATGGTGATCGATGGTGTTTCGGGTGGTACCTGAGGGTGCGAGGTCTCGAATTGAAACTGTGTCCTCCCGCCCGTCAGGATACGCCACGTAGGCGTACTGTGGGTTGGCGTGGAGGAGGTGAACCTTTTCCACCAGGGGGTCCGTCTTATGGCTCCTCACGTGTTTCCTGAGCAGGACGGGTCCCGGAGACGTCAGCCATGGCGGTAGTGATGTCCCCGAGGTGGATTTCCTGGGGAAGACGAACATCTTCTCGTGAGGGGTGGCGTTTGTGGCAGTACAGAGCAGTGATCATATGGAGTGGAGCGCATCGGGGAGGACATCTTGCCAGCGGGAGATTGGGAGGCCCTTGGATTTTAGGGCGAGCATGGCGGTCTTCCACACCGTTGCGTTCTCCCTCTCTACCTGTCTGTTACCCCGGGGGTTGTAGCTGGTAGTCCTGCTCGTGGCTATGCCCTTCTCGAGCAGGTACTGGCGCAGCTCGTCGCTCATGAACGACGAGCCCCTGTCGCTGTGGATGTAATTGGGGAAGCCAAATATGGCGAACAGGTCGTGGAGGCACCTGATGACTGTGGCGCTGGTCATGTCTGGGCAGGGGATGGCGAAGGGGAAACGGGAGTACTCGTCAATAATATTGAGGAAGTACGTGTTGCGGTCAGAGGAGGGAAGGGGCCCCTTGAAATCGACGCTGAGACGTTCGAAGGGGCGGGTGGCTTTAATCAGGTGTGCCCTGTCTGGCCTATAAAAATGCGGTTTGCATTCGGCGCAGACCTGGCAGTTCCTGGTCATGGTCCTGACCTCCTCGATGGAGTAAGGCAGGTTGCGAGCTTTAATAAAGTGGAAGAACCTGGTGACCCCCGGGTGGCAGAGATCATTGTGGAGGGTCCGTAGCCTATCGACTTGTGCATTGGCACATGTCCCACGGGATAGGGCGTCTGGGGGCTCATTAAGTTTCCCGGGCCGGTATAAGATATCGTAGTTGTAGGTGGATAACTCGATCCTCCACCGCAATATCTTATCATTTTTGATTTTCCCCCTTTGTCTGTTGTTACACATAAATGCTACTGACCGTTGGTCAGTGAGCAGGGTGAAACGTTTACCGGCCAGGTAATGCCTCCAGTGCCATACAGCCTCCACTATCGCCTGGGCCTCCTTCTCGACTGAGGAGTGTCGAATTTCGGAGCCCTAGAGGGTCCGTGAAAAGAAGGCCACGGGTCTCCCCACCTGGTTAAGGGTTGCGGCTAGGGCGAAGTCGGGTTCATCGCTCTCCACTTGGAAAGGGATGGACTCATCCACTGCGTGCATTGTGGCCTTCGCAATGTCCTCTTTTATGAGGGTGAAGGCCGCACGGGCCTCTGCCATCAGGGGGAAGGAGGTTGACTTGATGAGGGGCCGGGCTTTGTCCACATAGTTGGGCACCCACTGGGCGTAGTAAGAGAAGAACCCTAGGCATCTCTTCAGGGCTTTTAGGCAGTGGGGGGGGGGGTAGTTCCAGGAGGGGGCACATTCGGTCGGGGTCGGGGCCGATGACTCCGTTTTCCACCACGCAGCCAAGAATAGCGAGGCGCGCGGTGTGGAACATACATTTTTCTCTGTTGTATGTCAGATTCAGCCGTTGGGCCGTACGGAGGAATTTTTCTAGGTTGGCGTCGTGGTCCTGCCGGTCATGGCCGCAGATGGTGACGTTGTCTAGATAGGGGAAGGTGGCCTGCAGCGTGTTCTGGTCAACCATCCGGTCCATCTCCCTTTGGAAGACCGAGACCCCGTTGGTGATGCCGAAGGGGACTCGGAGGAAGTGGTAGAGGCGACCGTCAGCCTCGAAGGCCGTGTACTGGCGGTCCTCAGGCCTGATGGGGAGCTGGTGGTATGCCGACTTCAGATCAATCGTCGAGAATACCCGGTATTGTGCTATCTGGTTGACCATGTCAGATATGCGGGGAAGTGGGTATGCGTCTAATTGCGTGTATCGATTGATCGTCTGGCTGTAATCAATAACCAGGCGCTGTTTTTCGCTGGTCTTTACTACCACCACTTGGGCTCGCCATGGGCTGGTGCTGCCCTCGATAATCCCTTCCCTCAGGAGTCTTTGTACTTCTGATTTAATAAAGCTCCTATCCCCGGCACTGTACCGCCTGCTTTTAGTAGCAATTGGCTTGCAGTCTTTGGCGAGGTTAGCGAACAACGGGGGGGGGTTTGACCTTCAGGGTGGACAGGCTGCATACTTTGTGCGGCGCCGTGTTTAAATTCTGCTGGCTGCAGACTGTAAGTGGGGGCAGGGGCCCGCCATATGCCATCGTGACGCTCTCCAGATGGCACTGGAAGTCTAATCCTAGCAGTACGGGAGTGCAGAGCTGTGGCAGGACGAGGAATTTAAACTCTCTGTACTCCACGCCGTTCACTGTCAGAGTCGCTACACAGTAGCCGCCGACGTCCACCGTATGGGACTTTGAGGCCATAAAGACCTGGTGACGTGTGCGCATAACCGATAGGGAGTAGCGTCGCACCGTGTCGGGGTGGATGAAGCTCTCCGTGCTTCCGCAGTCGAAAAGGCAATTTGTGGCATGGCCATTTACCTTTACGTTCATCATGGACCTGGCTAGTTGATGGGGCCTAGATTGGTCCAGGGTGATGGAGGCCATCGTCGAGGTCAGTGGGTCGCTGCAGTATTCGCCCGCGTCGAGGGCCTGGTCCCGAGATGGTGTCCAAGATGGCGGCTCCCCCTCAGCTGGTGGTGTCCAAAATGGCGGCCCGCACGGCTCACACGTGGTTGGTGGGGTCCAAAATGGCGGCCTGTACGGTTCACACGCGGCGCTGCTGGAATTGGGGGTCGACTTCGCCTTGCACACTCTCGCGTAGTGGCCTTTCTTGCCGCATTTGGAGCAGGTCGCGTCCTTTGCTGGGCATTGCTGTCTGGGGTGCTTGGCCTGGCCGCAGAAGTAGCATTTCTGGCCTCTGGTCATTGCAGCTGTAGTTGGGCTGCTGGCGGCTTGTGGCCTTACCGGGTCCCAAGATGGCTGCTCCCGTGGCATCCACGTGGCCATCCGGTCAGGGGGGTAGGCGTCCATGTTCTGGAGGGCCACGTCTAACGAGTTAGCGAGGGCCACCGTCTTCTGCAGGTCAAGCCCCCTCTGTTCCAGCAGCCTCTGCCGAGTATAGTTGGACCTGATGCCGGCTACGTAGGCGTCTCGGATCAGGTCTTCCGTGCATTCCTTGGCCGTCACAGCTTTGCAATTACAGTCCCGGCCGAGGACTCTCAGTGCAAGTAAATATTCAGCGCCCGATTCCCCGGGGCGCTGTTTTCGGATAGCCAGGAGGTGTCTGGCATAGACCTCGTTAAAAGGCCTCATGTATTGTTCCTTTAGCGTCGCGATGGCGGCCGCGTAAGTAGTGGCGTCTCGGATGATCGAGTAGACTCGGTGGCTCACCCGTAAGTTCAAGACAAGCCGTTTCGCGTCATCTGTAGTGACAGTAGTGCTGGAGGCCTCCAGGAAGGCTTCGAAACAGCTCAGCCAGTGTTCAAAGTTATTGGCTGCATCTGCTGCTTGAGGATCCAGGTCTAAACGTTCCGGCTTCAAGATTTGCTCCATGTTGAAAATTAGTCAATAAAATTGATGCGCTATCAACAATACCAAAGACTACGAAATGGACTTATATGAAGTAGGCTTTTATTGACTAAGAACTAGAGCATGCCTCTGCTAGTGAATCCATCCTAAGAGCTCCCGGGGGAAGGGTGGTGAGTCACCTTTATACCCGGGCTTAGGGGTGGAGCCAGGGGCTGAGACATGCCTGGACTTGTACAGGGTTAACAGTGGTTTACCACACAGGCATGTACAGGTTAACAGTGGTTTACCACACAGACGTAATCACCGTGAGCCTCAATGGGGTCCACCGGCTCCCACATCTCGCAACAGTAACACATCACCTGCTCCATTCTATGTAATTAATTAAATTTTTTATTGTTAGTTATGGACACCCTCTGCCCGATTTTAGATGCTAGTATCCCCTTTAATTAATTGGATTTAAATTAAATCAATCCCTCTAATTACACCAGTTAAATGGTTTACCAACAGTCACTCTGCACCAGAAAGGCCTTATCAACTGCAACCCACAGAGTTAAAGTTTGAAAAGAGTACCTAACACCCCACTTACCCTAACTCACACTTACCCAAACTCACAGCACTCTCTGCTGACTCACACTCAGTGCTTGCTCGCACTAGCACTGGTCTTTTTATACTGTTTCTTTGTTTACAGCCAAATGAGTCACCCCTGCTGATTGGTTAGAAAACTGGTTTCCACTGCCTGCTGTGCCAATTCACTCCTACTGCAGTGTAACCTTGTTTTACTCTTCTTAAACCAACAGAATCCCAAATATTTAACTTTTCCCCTTTACTTAAACTGCTTAAGTAATCTTATCAAGAATGATTTAAAGAGAAATAACAATTAAAGAACTCTCACACTTACCCAAACTCACAGCACTCTCTGCTGACTCTGCTGAACATAAGAACATAAGAAATAGGAGCAGGAGTAGGCCATACGGCCCCTCGGGCCTGCTCCGCCATTCAATAGGATCATGGCTGATCTGAATCTAGACTCACGTCCACTTCCCTGCCCTCTCCCCGTACCCCTAATTCCCTTATCTGTTAGGAAAATGTCTATCTCCATTTTAAATTTATTTAATGTTGCAGCTTCCACAGCTCTCTGGGGTAGCAAATTCCATAGATTTGCTACCCTCTGAGTGAAGAGGTTTCTCCTCATCTCAGTTTTGAAAGGGCAGCCCCTTATTCTAAGATTATGACCCCTAGTTCTAATCTCACCCATCAGTGGAAACATCCTCCTTGCATCCACCCGATCAAGCCCCCTCACAATCTTATATGTTTCGATAAGATCGCCTCTCATTCTTCTGAACTCCAATGAGTAGAGTCCCAACCTACTCAACCTTTCCTCATACGTCAACCCCCTCATCTCCGGAATCAACCGAGTGAACCTTCTCTGAACCGCCTCGAGAGCAAGTATATCTTTTCTTAAATATGGAAACCAAAACTGCACGCAGTATTCCAGGTGTGGCCTCACCAATACCCTATATATTGGTTGTGATTACCCAGTTTATTATGATTATTTTAATTTGTGTAATAAGATGAACCCTTGGAGGGTGTATCAAAGGCTTAAGCACGCTGTGCCGCGAAAAGCTGCTACGCCAAGCAGGGTTTTGACTATCTTTAAATGGTAAATATGTGAGAAATGGTATGGAGATTAGCCCAAGGCAATGGGTGTAAACGATGTATGAAAGTGGACCTTCAGTCTAATCATCCCGCCCACTTGAGGGGCAACTGAAGGATTATAAGAACATAAGAGCATAAGAATTGGGAACAGGAGTCGGCCACACGGCCCCTCGAGCCTGCTCCGCCATACAGCCCCTCGAGCCTGCTCCGCCATACAGCCCCTCGAGCCTGCTCCGCCATACAGCCCCTCGAGCCTGCTCCGCCATACAGCCCCTCGAGCCTGCTCCGCCATACAGCCCCTCGAGCCTGCTCCGCCATACAGCCCCTCGAGCCTGCTCCGCCATTCAATAAGATCATGGCTGATCACACAGCCCCTCGAGCCTGCTCCGCCATTCAATAAGATCATGGCTGATCTTCGACCTCAACTCCACTTTGCCGCCTGATCCCCATATCCCTTGATTCCCCAAGAGTCCAAAAATCTATCGATCTGAGCCTTGAATATACTCAACGACTCAGCATCCACAGCCCAAAGATTCACAACACTTAGAAATTCCTCCTCATCTCAGTCTTAAATGCCCTACACCTTATCCTGAGACTATGCCCCCTAGTTCTAGACACTCCAGCCAGAGGAAACAACCTCTCAGTATCTACCCTGTCAATCCCCATCAGAATCTTGTATGTTTCAATGAGATCACCTCTCATTCTTCTAAACTCCAGAGAGTATCGGCCCATTCTACACAATCTCTCCTCATAGGACAACCCTCTTATCCCAGGGATCAATCTAATGAACTTTCGTTGCACCATCTCTAAGACAATTATATCCTTCCTCAGATAAGGAGACCAAAACTGTGCACAGTACTCCAGGTGTGGTCTTACCAAGGCCCTGTACAATTGGCGTAAGACTTCCTTACTCTTGTACTCCAAACCCCTTGCAATAATTATGGACCTTTAAACATCAGTTTTAAGGAAACCCTAGATTTCTCAAAAAAACAGGATTTGGTTGGTTGACAGTATTAACAACAAAGGATCGGACACAGAATTGTTAACCTAACTGCTTAGAATGCTAAATGAGACGATGTACTTTTGCGGAGATAAGGTCGAGATTGAAGAAGACAGCTGCCCCGCTAAACCTTGAGAGACTGTGCAAACATTAGAAATCTGCTTTTGCACCAGAGAGAGGAGGGGGAGGATGGAAAATGACTGGAAGATTGGTTTGCCAGCAGCCAGGGTGTAAAGAAGGGCTCTTTAACCCTCTAAAGGAAGAAGAGAAAAGGTTCAGTCGGCGGGGAAGATTCCACTGTCCAAGAAGAAAGATGTCAGGAGCGTCCCCTCAGACAAGGGCATGATTAACCCTTCGATTTGGGCATTATACAGACTCCCCTTTTACGGTTGTATGATTGCTAACTGTTTATTGAATAACTGGTAGAAGTAATAAAGCATTGTTGATTTTATCAATACATTGACTTAGGTTTGTGACTGATCTTTCCTTTGGATTTGAACCTAAATTCTATAGACATTCGAGTGAAATCCTACAAAGTGGGTAAAATCCTACAATATTATTGAACAGGATGTTTGATGTCACTGTAATGTATATTTGATAAATAGAAGGGGGCAGTGTGGGGCCCATGGGGTAAGAGCTCCCCTGGTCCCTATAGCCCAGAGAGTACTGTCGCTGATATTAGTGGACAGGCACTCATATCACACTCCTCTGTCCCCTATTTTAGTGGACACTTTAACTGATTCAAAGAAAATGGGTTAATGAGTTAAAATCGCAGGGACGTATTAAATGTTTTTCTGTTAATATCACTAACCATCATTTCTAGACTTAAGTGTAAAACTTGTTCTCTTAGAACTCGTTGCTGAGTTCAATAGATACAACAAAGAGAGAAAATTAACACACACACATTCGGGATGTCACAACACACGGTGAGTGCAGTAACCCTTCCCCCAGCATCCTCAACTTTGTCACACTTAATATTAAACAGGGTTCGACCTTCGCACCCTACAGAACAAAGGCTAACACCACGTGTCTACTTGCTGGTTTAGGTAGCATTACCATAAACCAGTAAATACACAGCATCTGTTCCCAGAGAGAAGCCGACCTCCACAACGCAGGGAATCCCAGAAATGGTGTGGAGATAATCCAGCAACATCCAACCCCTCCCATCTCCTCATAAAACCTACAGTAAAAATATCATCCTGTGTATGTTCAGATTTTCAATGATGTAGCACTCTGTTCTGATTTGGTAACGGTTAGTATTTGGGTATTTGCAAGAGGTTAGACTGGCCTTCCCATATCGTAAAGCCTGTATTTTGGGCTGTTTCGTGAGCTGTCAGCTGTTTTGGGGCTGTGTATGACGTCCTTTGTGACTGTGACAAAGGTAAACTATCCCTCCTCACCTTTCTCGACCTGTCTGTAGCCTTTGACACGGTTGACCACTCCGTCCTTCTCCAACACCTCTCCACCGTTGTCCAGCTGGGTGGGACTGCAATCGCCTGGTTCCATTCTTATCTATCTAATCGTACCCAGAGAATCACCTGCAATGGCTTCTCTTCCCACTCCCGCATAGTTACCTCTGGAGTCCTCCAAGCATCTATCCTTGGCCCCCTCCTATTTCTCATCTACATGCTGCCCCTTGGCGACATCATCCGAAAACACAGCATCAGTTTCCACATGTAGGCTGACAACATCCAGCTCTACCTCACCACCACTTCTCTCGACCCCTCCACTGTCTCTAAATTGTCAGACTGCTTGTCTGACATCCAGTACTGGATGAGCAGAAATTTTCTCTAATTAAATATTGGGAGGACCGAAGCCATTGTTTTCGGTCCCTGCCACAAACTCCGTTCCCTAGCCACTGACTCCATCCCTCTCCCTAACACCTGTCTGAGGCTGAACCACACTGTTCGCAACCTTGGTGTCATATTTGACCCTGAAATGAGCTTCCGACCACATATCCGCAGGATAACTAAGACTGCCTATTTCCACCGCCGTAACATTGCCCGTCTCCGACCTTGCCTCAGCTCATCTGCTGCTGAAATCCTCAGCCATGCCTTTGTTACCTCTAGACTTGACTATTCCAACGCACTCCAGGCTGGCCTCCCACATTCTACCCTACGTAAACTTGAGGTCATCCAAAACTCGGCTGCCCGTGTCCTAACTCGTATCAAGTCCCGTTCACCCATCACCCCTGTGCTCACTGACCTACATTGGCTCCCGGTTAAGCAACGCCTCGATTTCAAAGTTCTCATCCTTTTTATCAAATCCCTCCATGGCCTCCATCCCATCATATCTCTGTAATCACCCCACAACCTCCCCCCCCCCCCCGAGATATCTGTGCTCCTCTAATTCTGTCCTCTTGAGGATCCCTGATTGTAATCGCTCAACCATTGGTGGCTGTGCCTTCTGTTGCCTGGGCCCTAAGCTCTGGAATTCCCTGCCTAAACCTCTCCGCCTCTCTACCTCTCTTTCCTCCTTTAAGACGCTCCTTAAAATCTACCTCTTTGACCAAGCTGCCCTAATTTCTCCTTATGCAGCTCGGTGTCAAATTTTTTGTCTTAAAATACTCCTGTGAAGTGCCTTGGGATGTTTTACTATGTTAAAGGCGCTATATAAATACAAGTTGTTGCTGTGTATGCTT
The DNA here is from genome assembly GCF_052327205.1 of Somniosus microcephalus. Classification (NCBI taxonomy): domain Eukaryota; kingdom Metazoa; phylum Chordata; class Chondrichthyes; order Squaliformes; family Somniosidae; genus Somniosus; species Somniosus microcephalus. Next base: position 75,317,939 of record NC_141005.1, read on the forward strand.
GTTTGATGCTGGTCGGCTTTTGCTGGTTTTCTAGTTTGTCTGTACACAGGATTATTAAACCTACTGATAAAGGACCCGCTCTATTGGATAGCTTGCTGCCACTCTGCTGTCCAGGGTCACACACAGGAACAGGAGTCGGCCATTCAGCCCTTCAAGCCTGTTCCGTCATTCAATTAGATCATGACTGATCGGTACCTCAACGCCATTTGCCACATGAAGGTTTGCCACCTGGACAAGGTGTTGGAAGACTGGCAGTGCTCCAAGCCAAACCCTAGCAAGCAGAGCCCTTCCAGGAAAGGAAATTCAACGTGGAAATAATACACAAGTCTGCTTCTAAATGGACTTGCAATAGATTATCACTCTCCCACAGGGAGGAGTTGGTCTAGTTTCTACTTGTAGTGACATGGTAAATGTGTTTGTGAAGGTTTCCTCTGTTCGATATTTCTAGTGACATTGAACACATTTATAATGACTCGACAAATAACAAGCAAAAGGAATCTTCCTGAACATGTCAATGATGCCAGACAAATAGTGAGAAGGACACTTTCAGACTTCAAGAGCCAGAAATGGAAATTGTATATCCAACTGTTCCAGATTTCAGGTCTGAACTAGATATTCTCTCCAGTTAAGCATTGACAGTCACTGTAAGTGGACTCTGTAATGATCAATAACATGTCATTCTATAGTGGACACTAGGTGGAGCCATAGAGCTGTGTAGAGCTGTATATAGCTGTATGTATAAGACTACACTACCCAGCTGTATGTATATTAAGACGACATTACCCATGAGGCACTAGGCTACCCACAAGGCAGCAGTCAAGATGGAAGCCTCTACAGATACTGTACCTAGTCCACATGTGCTCAATAAAAGTGTCTAGCAAAAGCTAGCTCTGTTCATAATAAGAATATCTATTTATTAATGAACATAAGATGGTACCAGGATGGTGAAGATCTGCTGAAAATTGTGAAAAGCGACATGGAGAATTTGAAGCCACCAGAGCGTTTGAAACTCACAGGAAACATCGACTACAATTGGCAGACTCTTAAACAACAATTCGAACTCTACATTGCAGCCATCGGATTCGGTACGAAGCCAGACGCAAGGAAGATAGCGTTGCTGCTTACGGTTGCAGGCCCACAGGCGATAGAGGTATTTAATACATTTGTATTTAATCCAGAGGAGAACAGAGAAAAATTAGAAGATGTGCTAAAAAAATTTGATACACATTGCTCTCCCAAAAAGAATGAGACCTATGAAAGATACATCTTCTATTCTCAGACACAGCAGCAAAATGAGACTTTTGATAGCTTTATAACTGATCTGAAACTGAAAGCACAGACATGTAATTTCTCTGAGCTCAAAGCATCCATGATTCATGATCAGATTGTGTTTGGTATTCATGATAAAAAAGTCAGGGAACGTCTGTTGAGAGAAACCGAACTAAATTTGGAAAATGCGGTGAAAATAAGCCAAGCCAGCGAGCTAGCTCGAAAGCACGCGAAGACTTTCAGTGAAATCAATAATGATGCGATTGTAATGAGTGATAATGCTGCTGTCGGTGCTGTGTCCTACAAGGGGAAGAAACGTGGGCAGAACAGAAATGAAAAGCAATCGGAGGATGAAATTTTTAATTGTAAACGCTGTGGTTACAAACACCAGTTAAGACAATGCCCAGCGTTTGAAAAAATGTGCACAAAATGTAATGGAAAGAATCACTTTGCCAAACAATGCTTTTCAAAAGTAAAAACTAAGAAAGGGCAATGAGTTCATGTAATTGAGGACACTGATTTAAGTGAGACATTTTTTGTAGGAATGGTGTCATGTGACAATATCAAAAAGGATACAGAAAATGTGCAGCCCTCAGAAATGGACAATGCTGAACATAAAGTTAATGCAGTAAAAGAGGACAAATGGATGATCCCACTGCAGGTAAATGGAGCATTAGTTACCTTGAAACTAGACACTGGGGCAAAAGCAAACTTAATCAGTATGAGTGACATTAACAATATGAAAGAAAAGCCCAAAATACAGAAAAAGTCAGTACTACTGAAGGACTATAATGGACAGAAAATAGATAGCTTAGGTGTATGCAGACTTAAAGTGACAGTCAAAGACAAAGTGCATCATCTCATGTTTTCTGTTGTGGCTGAAAGACTTGATTCACTATTAGGTGACAAAGCTTGTGAAGACTTAGAACTGGTCAAGAGAGTCTACCGTATAAACTGTGCCATAAGCAGACCAGATGACTCAGTGGATTCTGTAGTGAGTAATTTCCAGGATGTGTTCAAAGGATTTGGAGTTCTACCATTCACATACAAGATCCAGCTAAAGGAGGATGCTCAGCCAGTGGTACATGCTCCACGAAGAGTTCCAGCACCCCTGCGTGACCGGCTCAAGAATGAACTGGACAGCATGACCACACTGGGAGTCATCAGGAAAGTCGAAGAGCCAACAGACTGGGTTAACTCCATGGTATGTGTAAAGAAAAAGAACAATGATCTAAGAATATGCATGGATCCAAAGGACTTAAATGCAAACATAAAACGTGAACACTACCAGATTCCCAAGCGAGAAGAAATCACCAGTGAAATGTCAGGTGCCAAATACTTTACAAAGCTCGATGCCTCACAAGGATTTTGGCAACTAAAACTGGATGAAGAGAGCACCAAATACTGTACCTTCAACACACCATTTGGCAGGTATTGTTTCCTCAGAATGCCTTTCGGGATAATATCTGCATCTGAAATCTTTCATAGAGCGATGGAACACATAATTGAAGGTCTGGAAGGAGTTCGGGTCTATGTTGATGACATCATCATCTGGGGCTCCACACTGAAAGAACACAATGAGAGACTGACTAAAGTGCTACAGAGCATACGCCGGAATGGACTGAAGCTCAACAAAGCCAAGTGTCAGTTTGGCGTCCAGGAAGTCACTTTCCTAGGAGATAATCTATCTGGTAAAGGAATAGAGCCAGATATAGAAAAAGTAAACGCCATACTCAAAATGCCCTGACCCACTGACAAAAAAGGAGTGCTACGCATCATGGGGATGATAAACTTCATTGGAAAGTTCATTCCTAACTTGTCAGCCAAGACAGCCTGTCTGCGAGACCTGCTACATAAAACAAATGAGTTCGCATGGACAGAAAGACATGAACAAGAGTGGATAAACCTCAAAACAGTGCTGACAACCACACCTGTACTCACCTTCTTTGACCCAACAAAAAGAATCAAAGTGTCAACGGATGCATCAAAAGATGGCCTAGGTGCGGTCTTGCTACAAGCAGAGGGTGAAGATTGGAAGCCTGTTGCCTATGCCTCCAGGTCTATGACTGATACTGAGTGTCGATACGCCCAGATTGAAAAGGAATGTCTAGGCTTGGTAGTTGGACTAGAAAAGTTTCATGGCTACATATATGGACTTCCCACCTTCACAGTTGAGGCAGACCACAGCCCTCTGGTTGCCATCATTAAAAAAAACCTGAATGAGATGTCTCCAAGGATTCAACGACTCATGATGAAGCTGCAAAGATATGACTTTGAACTGATCTACACACCAGGCAAATACATAGTGTTAGCAGATGCACTATCCCGAGCACCCACAATGAGTCATGTGAGCTCTACTGAAGAAGACGTGGATGTTCATGTGAGTATGGTCACTGCTGCGCTGCCCGTGTCAGACACAAAATCAAAGCAAATAGCAGAAGAAACAATAAAAGATACAGTGTTACAAACAGTAATAGAGAACATTCATCATGGTTGGCCAAAAGGTTCCTGTCCAAAATATTTTCACATAAGGTCAGAATTGAGTGTCGCAAGTGGACTATTACTAAAACAGAACAGAATAGTCATTCCACAGGCTCTACGTCAAGACATGCTCAAAAGGATTCATGAGGGACACCTCGGAATTGAAAAATGCAAAAGGAGGGCAAGAGACACTGTTTATTGGCCTGGCATAAATAAGGACATTGAGAACATGATAGGCAAATGTGAGACATGTCAGAAACACCAAAACAAACAAGCAAAGGAACCAATGATAGTAGCTGACATACCAACAGTACCATGGCAAAAGGTTGGTATGGACCTTTTTCATTTAAATGGTAAAGACTATCTAATAGTGATTGACTACTATTCTAACTATCCTGAGATGGCGCTGCTCTCAAGCACCACAGCAAGCAGTGCCATATGCATGTGAAATCCATCTTCGCCAGACATGGAATTCCCAGGATTGCCGTTAGCGACAATGGTCCGTGCTTCAACTGTAAGGAGTGGCAACAGTTTGCAGCACATTATGACTTTCAGCACATCACATCCAGTCCTTTGTATGCTCAGTCAAATGGTAAGGCAGAGAAAGGTGTTCAAGTTCTCAAGCAGCTACTGAAGAAAGCAACAGAAAGCAAGTCTGATCCTTATCTCGCCCTGCTGAGCTACCGAGCCTCACCTTTAGACTGTGGTTCTTCACCTGCTGAACTACTAATGGGTCGAAAGTTGCGCACCACGCTACCCTGCTGTGCAAAAGAACAGCAAAGTGAGGAACTGAGACAGAGACTTCAACTGTTAAAGCTGAAACAGAAATCATACTATGACAAGTCATCCAAAACTCTAAAACCATTGACAAGGGATGATGTTGTCAGGATTGAGGATCCAGATGCATGGAACAGGAAAGCTACAGTTTTTGAGGAAGTAGGACCAAGGTCATACACTGTTAGAACTGAGGAAGGACAGATTCTTAGGGGGAACCGCCGTTCCCTCCTAAAAACACAAGAGACTATTCAAGAGCAGATTGATGACAATGCCGCAACTGCATCTTGTCATTCACCGCCAGAACAATCTCATGAAGACACATCAGACTTACCCGTGTTGAGAAGATCCACACGTGAAGTAAAAAAGCCTGATAGACTTAATCTTTGAGTACAATGTAAAGCTTTGAAAATGTGTTGACTGTTTTGAAAATGTTTATGTTTATAGAGCACTAACAAAAGTGTTACTGATATTATCTTTATTGTTTTCTTGAAAGTTGATTGATATTGATTTTGTTAAACCTCAAAGAAAGGGGGATGTAATGATCAATAACATGTCATTCTATAGTGGACACTAGGTGGAGCCGTAGAGCTGTGTAGAGCTGTATATAGCTGTATGTATAAGACTACACTACCCAGCTGTATGTATATTAAGACTACATTACCATGAGGCACTAGGCTACCCACAAGGCAGCAGTCAAGATGGAAGCCTCTACAGATACTGTACCTAGTCCACATGTGCTCAATAAAAGTGTCTAGCAAAAGCTAGCTGTGTTCATAATAAGAATGTCTAGTTATTAATGAACATAAGAGATTCTGCATGCGTTACAATCTGGATAGTACCTTTTATGCCCAATGTCAAGTCAAAATATAGCTTGCTGTAGGGATTGAGGCAATAAGACCCCTGTTGCATGTACTGGATACTGTGATCTCGCATGTGCCTCCATATGTGTTTCTCCTATCTTTCAGAAGACAGACTGCTAAGTACATTAGTGACTGGAGGCTGATTGTAAATCAATAAACTGGTTTATTTCACATGTAATACATGAATGAACAGAATACAAGTTTCAGTAGATTTCAATCTATCGCTTCTCAGAACATGGAGCAAAACTAAACACTGGCTTAATTCACTTTACAGACTAGCAATCTCTGATACTAGCTGGCACTAACCTTTCCTAATATAGGCTGCATGGGCGGATGGGTGAGGTGGGATGGGATAGGAGAGTGAAGTGGGGTCTGGTGGGATGGGGTTGGGGTGAGCTGTTGTCTAGTGGGATGGGGTTGAGTTGGAGTTTGGTGGGATGGGGTTGGGGTGGAGTGAGATGGCATGTGGGAGGGATCTGGGGTTGGGATGGGGAGAGGGTGTGATGGTGTGGGGTATGATAGGGAGTGTGATGGGGAGGGGGTGTGAACTCAGAGGAGAGAGAGCATGATGAGTTGAGCTGGAGGTTGAAATCACCGAGGATGAGGTGTCGCTCGGTGCAGAGGCTGAGGGAGGAAATCAGTGAAGATATCTCAGCGAGAAAATTTTTATGGCATTGGGTGGGTGGTAGAGAATGAGGATTTTAAATGAGAGGCGGGAGGGTGGAACAAGGTGAGATGCTCAAAGGAGGAGAAGGTGTGATTTGCTGATAAAAGCTACACCGCCACCGTCTGAGCAGATCCAGTGTTACAAGATGTGGCCAGGCAGAGAGGCTTTATTTAGGGGGAAGGTGCCATTTATGGAGCACGTTAAAGGAGGAGAGAGGTAGAGAGGCGGAGAGGTTTAGGGAGGGAATTCCAGAGCTTAGGACCCAGGCAGCTGAAGGCACGGCCGCTAATGGGGGGGGCGAAGGAAGTGGAGGATGAACAAGAGGGCAGAGTTCTCGGAACAGAGTTCACGGAGGGTTGTAGGGCTGGAGGAGGTTACAGAGACGGAGAGGGGTGAGGCCATGGAGGGATTTGAAAACAAGAATGAGAATTTTAAAATCGAGGCATTGCTTAACTGGGAGTCAATGTCAGTCAGTGAGCACAGGGGTGATGGGCGAACGGGACTTGGTGTGAGTTAGGACACGGGCAGCCGAGCTTTGGATGAGTTTAGTTTATGGAGGGTGGAAGTTGGGAGTCCGACCAGGAGAGTGTTGGAATAGTCGAGTCTGGAGGTAACCGTGTTTCCTACATTACAACAGTGACTCCACTTCAAAAGTACTCCATTGGCTGCAAAGCGCTTCCAGACGTCCGGTGGTCGTGAAAGGCGCTATAGAAATGCAAGTCTTTCTTTCTTTAAATCTCGCTGTAATGTTGTTACATCAACCCTGTGCATCAGTCATTGAATGAAAAAGAACACCTGAATGCAGTGGGCAGGGAAAGTCCTTTCATCCAGTTGGGGTGGACGGGAGGTCTGTGCTAACCAATGAGCAGCGCTTGTGTTTGGCCAGCCTCCTCCCCAGCCCCACATGTCCATGCCCCGGACTGTGCCACCTCGCACTGTTTGCAGGATTGGGATTCCGGCCGGCTGGGGAGATGCCTTTCCTGGACCTGGAGAGTAACCTGCCGGCGAGCCGCTTCTCCGAGGAGCTGGTGAAGAAACTGTGCGGCGCGGCCGCCGACATCCTCGACAAACCCAAGGAGGCAGGTTTAACACTTAAAGAGGGAATTTCCGTGGTCTGGGAAACGGATCAGGGAGCTGAGACACGCTCCCCGGAACAGGAAACTCGCAGCCGGCTGGGGGATGAACTCATCCCCTAAAAGTTTTCTGCAACTTACTCCGGCGTAACTCAGCCGCTATTTGAAGTTTTAAAACAAGACTGCCTAAACGAGTGACAGGCAGGCTGGAGGAGGAACTGGGTTCTGTTGAATTTATCTATTGACGCTGGTGTCTTTGCTCTGACACAGTGTCACTGTGTTTATGTTATAGCTTGGGGCTCTGCAGAGGGCTGTGAGATGCACTGCCAGAGTTAGTGATTGAAGCCAAGACCATGACAATGTTTAAGAATAGGTTAGATAAATTACACAGAAATTAAAACATGGAAACAATGGTGTAGGAGTCAAAAATCATCTGGGAAATCCACACTGGCATCGTTTCTGTTAGCCGGCAGTGCGGCGCTCCCTCAGCACTGCCCCTCCGACAGTGCGCCGCTCCCTCAGCACTGCCCCTCCGACAGTGCGCCGCTCCCTCAGCACTGCCCCTCCGACAGTGCGCCGCTCCCTCAGCACTGCCCCTCCGACAGTGCGCCGCTCCCTCAGCACTGCCCCTCCGACAGTGCGCCGCTCCCTCAGCACTGCCCCTCCGACAGTGCGCCGCTCCCTCAGCACTGCCCCTCCGACAGTGCGCCGCTCCCTCAGCACTGCCCCTCCGACAGTGCGCCGCTCCCTCAGCACTGCCCCTCCGACAGTGCGCCGCTCCCTCAGCACTGCCCCTCCGACAGTGCGCCGCTCCCTCAGCACTGCCCCTCCGACAGTGCGCCGCTCCCTCAGCACTGCCCCTCCGACAGTGCGCCGCTCCCTCAGCACTGCCCCTCCGACAGTGCGCCGCTCCCTCAGCACTGCCCCTCCGACAGTGCGCCGCTCCCTCAGCACTGCCCCTCCGACAGTGCGCCGCTCCCTCAGCACTGCCCCTCCGACAGTGCGCCGCTCCCTCAGCACTGCCCCTCCGACAGTGCGCCGCTCCCTCAGCACTGCCCCTCCGACAGTGCGCCGCTCCCTCAGCACTGCCCCTCCCTCCCCGGCCCAGATCCCAATAGTGAGCCAGGCGGCATGCTCAGTCATCACTAGTGTCCTGGGGTACAGCAGGTCTCGGTCTGGGTACAGCAGGTCTGCCCGGTCTGGGTACAGCAGGTCTGCCCGGTCTGGGTACAGCAGGTCTGCTCGGTCTGGGTACAGCAGGTCTGCTCGGTCTGGGTACAGCAGGTCTGCTCGGTCTGGGTACAGCAGGTCTGCTCGGTCTGGGTACAGCAGGTCTGCTCGGTCTGGGTAAAGCAGGTCTCGGTCTGGGTACAGCAGGTCTGCCCGGTCTGGGTACAGCAGGTCTCGGTCTGGGTACAGCAGGTCTGCTCGGTCTGGGTACAGCAGGTCTCGGTCTGGGTACAGCAGGTCTGCTCAGTCTGGGTACAGCAGGTCTGCTCAGTCTGGGTACAGCAGGTCTCGGTCTGGGTACAGCAGGTCTCGGTCTGGGTACAGCAGGTCTGCTCGGTCTGGGTACAGCAGGTCTGCTCGGTCTGGGTACAGCAGGTCCGCCTGGTCTGGGGACCGCAGGTCTGCTCGGTCTGGGTACAGCAGGTCTCGGTCTGGGTACAGCAGGTCTGCTCGGTCTGGGTACAGCAGGTCTGCTCGGTCTGGGTACCTCAGGTCTGTTCGGTCTGGGTACAGCAGGTCTCGGTCTGGGTACAGCAGGTCTTGGTCTGGGTACATCAGGTCTCGGTCTGGGTACAGCAGGTCTGCTCGGTCTGGGTACAGCAGGTCTGCTCGGTCTGGGCGCAGCAGGTCTGCTCGGTCTGGGCACAGCAGGTCTGCTCGGTCTGGGCACAGCAGGTCTGCTCGGTCTGGGCACAGCAGGTCTGCTCGGTCTGGGCACAGCAGGTCTGCTCGGTCTGGGTACAGCAGGTCTCAGTCTGGGTACAGCAGGTCTGTTCGGTCTGGGTACAGCAGGTCTGTTCGGTCTGGGTACAGCAGGTCTCGGTCTGGGTACAGCAGGTCTGCTCGGTCTGGGTACAGCAGGTCTGCTCAGTCTAGGTACAGCAGGTCTGCCCGGTCTGGGTACAGCAGGTCTGCTCGGTCTGGGTACAGCAAGTCTCGGTCTGGGTACAGCAGGTCTCAGTCTGGGTACAGCAGGTCTGTTCGGTCTGGGTACAGCAGGTCTGTTCGGTCTGGGTACAGCAGGTCTCGGTCTGGGTACAGCAGGTCTGCTCGGTCTGGGTACAGCAGGTCTGCTCGGTCTAGGTACAGCAGGTCTGCCCGGTCTGGGTACAGCAGGTCTGCTCGGTCTGGGTACAGCAGGTCTGCTCGGTCTAGGTACAGCAGGTCTGCCCGGTCTGGGTACAGCAGGTCTGCTCGGTCTGGGTACAGCAGGTCTCGGTCTGGGTACAGCAGGTCTCGGTCTGGGTATAGCAGGTCTGCCCGGTCTGGGTACAGCAGGTCTGCTCGGTATGGGTACAGCAGGTCTCGGTCTGGGTACAGCAGGTCTGCCCGGTCTGGGTACAGCAGGTCGGCTCGGTCTGGGTACAGCAGGTCTGCTCGGTCTGGGTACAGCAGGTCTGCTCGGTCTGGGTACACCAGGTCTCGGTCTGGGTACACCAGGTCTCGGTCTGGGTACAGCAGGTCTCGGTCTGGGTACAGCAGGTCTGTTCGGTCTGGGTAAAGCAGGTCTCGGTCTGGGTACAGCAGGTCTGCTCGGTCTGGGTACAGCAGGTTTCGGTCTGGGTACAGCAGGTCTGCTCGGTCTGGGTACAGCAGGTCTGCTCGGTCTAGGTACAGCAGGTCTGCCCGGTCTGGGTACAGCAGGTCTGCTCGGTCTGGGTACAGCAGGTCTCGGTCTGGGTACAGCAGGTCTCGGTCTGGGTACAGCAGGTCTGCCCGGTCTGGGTACAGCAGGTCTGCTCGGTCTGGGTACAGCAGGTCTCGGTCTGGGTACAGCAGGTCTCGGTCTGGGTACAGCAGGTCTCGGTCTGGGTACAGCAGGTCTGCCCGGTCTGGGTACAGCAGGTCGGCTCGGTCTGGGTACAGCAGGTCTGCTCGGTCTGGGTACACCAGGTCTCGGTCTGGGTACACCAGGTCTCGGTCTGGGTACAGCAGGTCTCGGTCTGGGTACAGCAGGTCTGTTCGGTCTGGGTAAAGCAGGTCTCGGTCTGGGTACAGCAGGTCTGCTCGGTCTGGGTACAGCAGGTCTCGGTCTGGGTACAGCAGGTCTGCTCGGTCTGGGTACACCAGGTCTCGGTCTGGGTACACCAGGTCTCGGTCTGGGTACACCAGGTCTCGGTCTGGGTACAGCAGGTCTCGGTCTGGGTACAGCAGGTCTGTTCGGTCTGGGTAAAGCAGGTCTCGGTCTGGGTACAGCAGGTCTGCTCGGTCTGGGTACAGCAGGTCTCGGTCTGGGTACAGCAGGTCTGCTCGGTCTGGGTACACCAGGTCTCGGTCTGGGTACAGCAGGTCTGCTCGGTCTGGGTAAAGCAGGTCTCGGTCTGGGTACAGCAGGTCTGCTCGGTCTGGGTACAGCAGGTCTCGGTCTGGGTACAGCAGGTCTGCTCAGTCTGGGTACACCAGGTCTCGGTCTGGGTACAGCAGGTCTCGGTCTGGGTACAGCAGGTCTGCTCGGTCTGGGTACAGCAGGTCTGCTCGGTCTGGGTACAGCAGGTCTGCTCGGTCTGGGTACAGCAGGTCTGCTCGGTCTGGGTCCAGCAGGTCTGCTCGGTCTGGGTACAGCAGGTCTGCTCGGTCTGGGTACAGCAGGTCTCAGTCTGGGTACAGCAGGTCTGTTCGGTCTGGGTACAGCAGGTCTGCTCGGTCTGGGTACAGCAGGTCTGCTCGGTCTGGGTACAGCAGGTCTGCTCGGTCTGGGTACCGCAGGTCTGCTCGGTCTGGGTACAGCAGGTCTGCTCGGTCTGGGTACAGCAGGTCTCGGTCTGGGTACAGCAGGTCGGTCTCGGTCTGGGGACCGCAGGTCTGCTCGGTCTGGGTACAGCAGGTCTCGGTCTGGGTACAGCAGGTCTGCTCGGTCTGGGTACAGCAGGTCTGCTCGGTCTGGGTACCGCAGGTCTGCTCGGTCTGGGTATAGCAGGTCTCGGTCTGGGTATAGCAGGTCTCGGTCTGGGTACAGCAGGTCTGCTCGGTCTGGGTACAGCAGGTCTGCTCGGTCTGGGTACAGCAGGTCTCGGTCTGGGTACAGCAGGTCGGTCTCGGTCTGGGGACCGCAGGTCTGCTCGGTCTGGGTACAGCAGGTCTGCCCGGTCTGGGTACAGCAGGTCTCGGTCTGGGTACAGCAGGTCTCGGTCTGGGTACAGCAGGTCTCGGTCTGGGTACTGCAGGTCTCGGTCTGGGTACTGTTTTACTGTGTCTGTCACCAAGGATGAGGACCGTAGAGGTTTACAACACAGAAGAAGGCCATCCGTGCCTTGGCCACAACAATTTGCATTTATATTCCATTTATGTAGAAAAATGTCCCAAGGCGCTTCACAGAGAGGCAAGCAGACAGAAATGGGCGTCATGCCAAAGAAGGAGATATTAGGAGGGGTGACCACAAGCTTGGGCAGAGAGGCAGGTTTTAAGGAGCGTCTTGAAGGAGGCGAGGGAGGTGGAGTTTGGGGGGTAATTCCAGAGTGTGGGGCCTAGACAGTTAAAGACACCGCTGTCAATAGTGGGCGAAGGGAGGCAGGGGGGTTACACAAGAGGCCGGAGTTGGAGTTCTCGGGGCGGGGGAGGGGGGGGTGGTCGTAGGGCTGGATGAGGTTACAGAGATAGGGAGGGGATTTAAACAGGAGGTTGAGAATTTTAAATTGGAGGCATAGGGGACTGAGAGCCAATGTAAGTGAGCATCTGTTAAAACTAATTGTTTTAAAAAACCTTTATTAAATCTCCTCTTAGTCTTCTCTGCTCTGGTGAAAATAGCTTCAGAATCTTCTCATAACTTAGTTTCCCATCCCTGTCATCATCCTGGTGAATCTATGCTGTGTGCTCTCTATAATGGGGCACCCAAAGGTGCACACAGTACAACTGTGGTCTGACCAATCTCGATCCTTTCTACCACTTTCCCTTTCATGTTTGGACATCTCCCAAGCTTAACCCACATTGGGGCTCCTCTTGTCACTGGAAAAAGATGAAAATAAATCCAAATTGTAATTTGCCACACAGCATGATCCCAAAGGTTCCGGCAGTGCCATCGACCGGAACCCAAATCCCCCCCCCCCCCCGCTATATTGGCAGCCATGCCTTCAGCTGCCTAGGCCCCACTCTCTGGAATTCCCCCTCCCTCCCAACTCTCTCCTCCTTTAAGACCCTCCTTAAAACCCACCAATGAGCAAGCTTTCGGTTGCCCCTTCTAATATTTTGGGCTCAGCATCCATTTATTTTGATTACGCCTCTGTGAAGTGCTGTGGTACATTTTTCTGCATCACAATGTAAATGCTGGTTGTTCATGTGTCAACAATTTACATACATTGAGACTACTTTACTGATGGTTTAGGGTAGATTAAACAACAAGAACAACCTGTATTTATATAGCACCTCTAACGTTGTGTTATCAACCATAATGGCCCAGAAATTCGGGTCGGAGGCTTCCCGCGGGTGCAAGCCTCCGACCTGCACTTACCTACGGTGCCGGCCGTTGTGCTGCAGGTCCGCATGGGATTCAGATCCCAGGCCTGCTCCAACTGCCAGCGGGCAGTGCTTGCGTATCCCAGGGGCGCAGTTAGTTCGAAGTGTCCCCTGGGATCATGTGGGCCATGGAGAGCCAATGGTAGCAGGGAATCTGTATTCATAGATTTGACAGGAAGACCTGTCAAATCTATGAATACAATTCAGCCCTAAAACATAACTAAAACTTCAAATAAATTTTTTTTAAATCACATTTTTAAAATAACTATAAATTACATAAAATAATGATTTTAAACACTAATTTACATTTTTGAAAAAATTCATTACAGTTTCTAACGGGGCTAAAAATAAACTTACCTTTCTTTAAAGTATTAAAAAATAATAAACCTGTGGAAAAAATGTTTTAATTTTACTTAATTCACCACTTACCTTGTTAAAAGCAGGCCTTGCGACTGCTTTTTAAAAGCGTAGCTCCTGGAGACTTACCCTCCCGGAGAAACCGGCAAAAAAAACGGAAGTTCCAGGCGTACGCGCTGCCTCTCCGGCGCACGCGTTCGACCTGTGAACCCATTTAAGGGAACGGAAGTTCCGGTTTCCCGCGCATGCGCAGTGCATGCACGAAACCGGCACTTTCGTTGGGCCTACACGTGAGTACCCAGCGCGTACTCACCCGTGGGGACCCGAATTTCTGGCCCAATTTGACACCGAGGCACATAAGGAGATGTTGGGGCAGATGCTGGGTCAAAGCAGTAGGTTTTAAGGAGCGTCTTAAAAGAGGAAAGAGAAGTAGAGAGGCGGAGAGGTTTAGGGAGGGATTTCCAGAGCTATGGGCCTAGGCAGCTGAAGGCACGGCCACCAATGGTTGAGTGATTATAATCAGGGATGTTCAGGAGGCCAAAATTAGAGGAGCGCAGATATCCTGGGGGGTGGTTGTGGGGCTGGAGGAGATTACAGAGATAGGGAGGGGCGAGGCCACGGAGGGATTTGAAAACAAGGATGAGAATTTTGAAATTGAGGCGTTGCTGAACTGGGAGCCAATGTAGGTCAGAGAGCACAGGGGTGATGGGTGAACGGGACTGGGTGTGAGTTAGGACACGGGCAGTGGAGTTTTAGATCAACTCAAGTTGATGGGGGAGGCCGGCCAGGAGGGCTTTACACTTTACTAATAACATATTGTCCTCTTCCATGTGTTTCTGAAGGAGAGTTTTTCTTTTACAGAGAATCAATGTGAGTGTGAAGGCGGGCCTGCTAATGTCAGTTGGAGGCAGCACGGCCCCCTGTGTCCAACTGGTTGTGTCTTCCATTGGTGTGGTGGGCACTGCTGAGCAGAACAAGCAGCACAGCGCCAAGTTCTTTGAGTTCCTCACCCAGGAGCTGGGACTCGCTGCAGACAGGTAAGTGCGAGGATGTAAAAGATGGCTGCCGCGAGGCTGGCAGTCCCATAAGGAGCTCTTCACTTCTATCCATGGGAATCTCCTGCCATCCTTTGCCCTTTCTCTCCCAAATCTCCTCGCTTCCACTGTTCAAGTTCCCCTGGCTCCATCAGTTGCTGCATTTTAGCCCCAACTACAAGTTAACTACAAGTCATCTGCTTTAATCCTGCAACACCCATCTCCCCCCCACCCCCCCACCGCTCTCTGCTTCTTAAATTTGGTTTCCGAATTCCTGGACTTCTCAGGACATCAAGACTACGCTTCTGCACTGGATTACACTGTAAGACTCATAGTCATAGAGTTTTACTGCACAGGAAGAGGCCCTTCAGCCCATCGTGTCCGTGCCGGCCATCAATCCCTGTCTATTCTAATCCCATTTTCCAGCACTTGGTCCATAGCTTTGTATGCTATGGCATTTCAAGTGCTCATCTAAATGCTTCTTGAATGTTGTGAGGGTTCCTGCCTCTACCACCCTTTCAGGCAGTGAGTTCCAGATTCCAACCACCCTCTGGGTGAAAAGGTTTTTCCTCAAATCCCATTTAAACCTCCTGCCCCTTACCTTGAAACTATGCCTCCTGATTATTGACCCCTCTACTAAGGGGAAAAGTTCCTTTCTATCTACCTTATCTATGCCCCTCATAATTTTGTACACCTCAATCAGGTCCCCCCTCAGCCTTCTCTGCTCTGAGGAAAGCTTGTCCAGTCTCTCTTCATAGCTGAAGCGCTCCAGCCTAGGTAACATCCTGGTGAATCTCCTCTGCACCCTCACCAATGCAGTCACATCCTTCCTATAGTGTGGCGACCAGAACTGCACACAGTATTCCAGCTGTGGCCTAACTAGCGTTTTGTGCAGCTCCATTATAACCTCCCTGCTCTTATTCTATACCTCGGCTAATGAAGGCAAGTATCCCATATGCCTTTTTAACCACCTTATCTACCTGTCCTGTTGCCTTCAGGGATCTATGTACATGCACACCAAGGTCCCTCTGATCCTCTGTCCTTCCTAGGGTCCTACCATTCATTGTGTATTCCCTTGCCTTGTTAGTCCTCCCAAAATGCATCACCTCGCACTTTTCAGGGTTAAATTCCATTTGCCACTGTTCTGCCCATCTGACCAACCCATCTATATTGTCCTGTAGCCTGAGGCTTCCCGCCTCGCTATTTACCACCCCACCAATTTTCATGTCATAAGAACATAAGAAGTAGGAGCAGGAGTAGGCCAATCGGCCCCTCGGGCCTGCTCCGCCATTCAATAGGATCATGGCTGATCTGAATCTAGACTCACGTCCACTTCCCTGCCTTCTCCCTGTAACCCCTAATTCCCTTATCTGCTAGGAAAATGTCTATCTCCATTTTAAATTGATTTAATGTTGCAGCTTCCACAGCTCTCTGGGGTAGCAAATTCCATAGATTTACTACCCTCTGAGTGAAGAAGTTTCTCCTCATCTCAGTTTTGAAAGGGCAGCCCCTTATTCTAAGATTATGCCCCCTAGTTCTAGTCTCACCCATCAGTGGCAACATCCTCACCGCATCCACCCGATCAAGCCCCCTCACAATCTTATATGTTTCGATAAGATCGCCTCTCATTCTTCTGAACTCCAATGAGTAGAGTCCCAACCTACTCAACCTTTCCTCATACGTCAACCCCCTCATCTCTGGAATCAACCGAGTGAACCTTCTCTGAACCGCCTCGAGAGCAAGTATATCTTTTCTTAAATATGGAAACCAAAACTGCACGCAGTATTCCAGGTGTGGCCTCACCAATACCCTGTATAACTGCAGCAAGACTTCCCTGTTTTTATACTCCATCCCCCTTGCAATAAAAGCCAAGATTCCATTGGCCTTCCTGATCACCTGCTGCACCTGTATACTAACTTTTTGTGTTTCATGCACCAGGACCCCCAGATCCCTTTGTAATGTAGCACTTTGCAGTTTCTCTCCATTTAGATAATAACTTGCTCTTTGATTTTTTCTGCCAAAGTGCATAACCTCACACTTTCCAACATTATATTGCATCTGCCAAATCTCTGCCCACTCACTTAGCCTGTCTATGTCCTTTTGCAGGTTTTTTATGTCCTCCTCACTCACTGCTTTCCCTCCCATCTTTGTATCGTCGGCAAACTTGGATACGTTGCACTTGGTCCCCTCCTCCAAATCGTTAATATAGATTGTAAAGAGTTGGGGTCCCAGCACTGACCCCTGCGGAACACCACTAGTTACTGATTGCCAGCCCGAGAACGAACCATTTATCCCAACTCTTTGTTTTCTGTTAGATAGCCAATCTTCCACCCATGCCAGTATATTACCCCCAATCCCGTGATTTTTTATCTTGATCAGTAATCTTTTGTGTGGAACCTTGTCAAATGCCTTTTGGAAGTCCAAATACACTACATCCACTGGTTCCCCTTTATCCACCCTGTATGTTACATCCTCAAAGAATTCGAGCAAATTTGTCAAACATGACTTCCCCTTCGTAAAACCATGCTGACTCTGTCCTATTAAATTATGTTTATCCAAATGCTCTGTTAATGGACTCTAACATTTTGCCAACCACAGATGTTATGCTAACTGGTCTATAGTTTCCAGCTTTTTGTCTACTTCCCTTCTTAAATAAGGGTGTTACATTAGCAGTTTTCCAATCTGCCGGGACCTTTCCTGATTCCAGGGAGTTCTGGAAAATGATCACCAATGCATCCACAATCCCTACCACCTCTTCTCTCAAGACCCTAGGATGTAGGCCATCAGATCCGGGGGATTTATCCGCCTTACGTCCCATTATTTTACTGAGTACCATCTCCTTAGTGATTTTAATCGTGTTTAGCTCCTCCCACCCCCCCCCCCCATTGCTCCCTGTTTGTCCAGTGTTGGGATATTTTTAGTGTCCTCTACTGTAAAGACTGATACAAAATATTTGTTCAGCGTCTTTGCCATCTCCATGTTCCCCACCACTAGTTTCCCGGTCCCATCCTCTAAGGGACCAACATTCACTTTAGCCACCCTTTTTCTTTTTATATAGCTGTAGAAATTCTTGCTATCTGTTTTTATATTTTTTGCTAGTTTACTTTTATAATCTATCTTCCCTTTCTTAATTAATCTTTTAGTTATTGTTTGCTGGCTTTTAAATGCTTCCCAATCTTCTATCCTCCCACTAGATTTGGCTACTTTATATGCCCTTGTTTTCAGTTGAATACTATCCTTTATTACTTTACTAAGCCACGGATGGCTGTCTTTTCTTTTACTCCCCTTTTTCCTCAGTGGAATATATTTATCTTGAAAGATGTGAAATATCTCCTTGAATGTAGACCACTGCTCTTGTACCGTCTTACACTTCAATTTGTTTTCCCAGTCCACTTTAGTCAATTCTACTCTCATACCTTCATAGTCTCCTTTATTTAAGCTTAGTACGCTGGTTTGAGATCCAACTCTCTCACCCTCAAACTGAATTTGGAATTCAACCATATTATCGTCACTCATTCCAAGGGGATCCTTTACTAGGACATTTTTTATTAATCCTGTCTCATGACACAGGAGCAGAGCTAAGATTGCCTGCCCCCTGGTTGGTTCAGTTACATACTGCTCAAGGAACCCGTCCCTAATACACTCTATGAACTCTTCCTCAATGCTGCCATGCCCAATTTGATTAGTCCAGTCAATATGAAAGTTAAAATCCCCCATGATCATAGCTGTTCCCTTATTACAAGCCCCAACTATTTCCTGATTTATACTCCGACCAACAGAGTTGCAACTGTTAGGAGGCCTATAGACTATGCCCACTAGTGACTTTTTCCCCTTATTATTCCTTATCTCCACCCAAACTGTTTCACTATCCTGATCCTTTGACCCAATATCATTTCTGACTATTGCAATGATTCCATCCTTGATTAACATAGCAACCCCACCTCCCTTTCCTTCCTGTCTGTCCTTCCTAATTGTCAAATACCCTTGTATGTTTAGTTCCCAGTCATGATTATCTTGCAGCCATGTTTCCGTAATGGCCACCAGATCATACCCATGTGTAGTTATTTGCACCGTCAACTCGTCAATTTTGTTACAAATGCTGCGTGCATTCAGATAAAGAACTTTCAAATATGTTTTCTGACAATTTATTCCTGCTTTTACCCCTTTTACTACTTTACCTTTATCATTATACATTCTGTCCCTTCCTGACACGCTCTGGTTTTTAATTCCCCCACTGCTACCTTGCTCTATTGCCTTCTCCGCTGTCATTTTTATTTTTCGCTCTCTTAAAACCTCCCCCCCAACTAATTAGTTTAAAGCCCTCTCTACAGCCCTAGTTATTCAATTCGCCAGGATTCTAGTCCCAGCACTGGCCAAGTGAAGTCCGTCCCAACGGGACAGCTCTCTCCTGTCCCAGTACTGATGCCAGTGTCCCAGGAAGCAAAACCCATTTCTCCCACACCAGTCTTTGAGCCACGCATTTAACTCTCTAATTTTATTTACCCTAGCCAAATTTGCACGTGGCTCAGGTAGTAATCCAGAGATTATTACCCTTGTGGTTCTGCTTTTTAATTTGGCCCCTAGCTGCTCAAACTCCCTCAGCAGAACCTCCTTCCTTGTCCTATCTATGTCGTTGGTACCAACATGGACCATGACAACTGGATCCTCCCCCTCCCACTCCAAGTTTCTCTCCAGCCCAGAGGAGATGGCCTTAACCCTGGCACCGAGCAGGCAACACAGCCTTCGGGACTCTCGCTCTCGGCTGCAAAGAACTCTATCTATCCCCTTAACGATACTATCCCCTACCACTACAACATTTCTTTTAACTCCCCCCCACTTGAATGGCCCCCCGCTCCACGGTGCTGTGGCCAGGTTGCTCATCCTCCCCGCAGTCCCTGTTCCCATCCTCACAGGGAGTAAGAGCCTCAAACCTGTTGGACAAGAGCAAGGGCTGCGGCTCCTCCAACACTACCTCCTGGATCCCCGTACCTGCCTCACTTCTAGTCACACCATCCTGACCCTGGCCACGGACTACATCTGAATTAATTAATCTAATTGGTGTGACTACCTCCTGATACACAGAGTCCAGGTAACTCTCCCCCTCCCTGATGTGTCTCAGTGTTTGAAGCTTGGACTCCAGCTCTTCAACATGGAGCCGGAATTCCTCGAGCAGCCAACACTTACTGCAAATGTGATCACCGTGAGCATCAATGGTGTCCACCAGCTCCCACATATTGCAGCAGCAACACATCACCTGATCTCCCATTCTATGTAATTAATTAAATTTATTAATATTATTTTTAAATACCCTCTGCCCCGATTCTAGATGATGAATATCGCACCTTAGAAATTTTAAACCACAGAGTTTAAGCTTAAAAAAGAGAGAAATACTTACCAACCAATCACTTACCCGCTTTCTGGTGACGTCACACTTGAATTACTTTTTACCTCTCTCCTTCCCTCCGAGTTCCGAGTTCGGAGACTGGTACGCCTTACCTGGTCTCTGGGGCCTTTTATAGCCCCGCTCTGCCACTCGAGTTTCCCACCGACGCTGTGAGGACTTACCTGGTCTCTGGGGCCTTTTATCTGCAAACTTACTGATCATACCGCCTACATTCATATCTAAATCATTAATGTACACTACAAACAGCAAAGGACCCAGCACCGATCCCTGCGGTACACCACTGGACACAGGCTTCCAGTCACAAAAACAACCTTCCACCATCACCCTCTGCTTCCTGCCACTAAGCCAATTTTGGATCCAATGTGCCAAATTGCCCTGGATCCCATGGGCTCTTACCTTCTTGACCAGTCTCCCATGCGGGACTTTGTCAAAAGCCTTACTGAAGTCCATGTAGACTACATCAGCTGTACTACCCTCATCCATGCACCTAATCACCCCCTTGAAAAATTCAATCAAATTGGTTAGACATGATCGCCCCCTGACAAAGCCATGCTGACTATCCTTGATTAATCCTTGCCTCTCCAAGTGGAGACTAATTCTGTCCCTCAGAATTTTTTCCAATAATTTCTCTAACACTGATGTTAGGCTCACTGGCCTGTAATTCCCTGATTTATCCCTACTACCCTTCTTGAATAATGGTACTATGTTAGCTGTCCTCCAGTCCTCTGGCACCTTCCCTGTGGCCAGAGAGGATCTGAAAATTTGTGTCAGAGCCCTTGCAATCTCCTCCCTTGCCTCACACAGCAGCCTGGGATACATCTTGTCTGGGCCTGGGGATTTATCCACTTTTAAGCCTGCTAAAACCGCTAGTACCTCCTTCCTCTCAATACTAATTTGTTCAAGTATATCACAATCCCCCTGCCTGATTTCTATGCCTACATCGTCCTTCTCCATAGTGAACACAGATGCAAAATATTCATTTAAAACCTCACCCACATCCTCCGGCTCTACACACAGATTGCCACTTTGGTCCCTAATGGGCCCTACTCTTTCCCTGGTTATCCTCTTGCCCTTAATATACTTATAAAACACCTTGGGATTTTCCTTTATTTTGCCCGCCAGTGTTTTTTCATGCCCCCTCTTCGCTCTCCTAATTTCTTTCTTAAGTACCCCTCCGCACTTTCTATACTCCTCTAGGGCTTCCACTGTTTTTAGTCCTTTGTATCTACCAAAAGCCTCCCTTTTTTTCCTAATCCATTCTTGTATATCCCTTGACATCCAGGGTTCCCTGGGCTTGTTGGTCCCACCCTTGACCTTTACGGGAACATGTTGGCGTTGTACTCTCTCTATTTCCTTTCTGAAAGACTCCCACTGCTTTGATGTGGATTTTCCTACAAGTAGCTGATCCCAGTCCACTTTGGCCAGATCCTGCCTTATCATATTAAAATCAGCCTTCCCCTAATTTAGAACCTTTATTTCCAGTCCATCTTTGTCCTTTTCCATGACTACCTTAAATCTCAACGAATTATGGTCACTGTCACCAAAATGCTCTCCTACTGACACTTCTACCACTTGCCCGGCTACATTCCCCAGAATTAGGTCCAGTACCGCCCCCTCTCTTGTAGGACTTTCTACATGCTGGCTCAAAAAGCTCTCCTGGATGCACTTTAAGAATTCCGCACCCTCTAAGCTTTTCACACTCTTGACTATCCCAGTTAATATTGGGGAAGTTGAAATCCCCTACTATTATTACCCTATTATTTCTACACTTCTCTGAGATTTGCCTACATATCTGTTCCTCTATCTCCCCCTGACTGTTTGGGGGCCTATAGTACACTCCCAGCAAAGTGCTTGCCCCCTTTTTGTTTTTAAGTTCTACCCATATGGCCTCATTAGACCTGCTAAGACATCATCCCTCCTTACAGCAGTAATTGACTCCTTGATTAATATTGCGACACCCCCTCCTCTTTTACATCCCCCTCTGTCTCACCTGAAGATTCTATACCCCGGAATATTGAGCTGCCAGTCCTGCCCCTCCCTCAACCATGTTTCTGTGATAGCAACAATATCATACTCCCATGTGTTTATCAACACCTTCAATTCATCTGCCTTACTCGCAAGACTCCTTGCATTAAAATAAATGCCATCCAGCCTTGCCATACTCCCTTGTGCCACTACATATTTGCTCTGCCTTCCAGGCTGACTTGTTTTTTCCTCTATATTTGGCTGTGCATCACCCCCTACTATAGCTCCACTCCGTATCCCACCCCCCTGCCAAGTTAGTTTAAACCCCCGCCAACAGTACTAGCAAACCTCCCCAGGATGTTGGTCCTGTTCCGGTTCAGGTGCAACCCGTCCGACTTGTACAGGTCCCACCTTCCCCAGAAGCAGACCTAGTGATCCAGGAAACTAAAGCCCTCCCTCCTGCACTAACACTTTAGCCATGCATTTATCTGCTCTATCCTCCTATTCCTATACTCACTAACACGTGGCACCATGAGTAATCCAGAGATTACAACCTTTGAGGTCCTGCTTTTTAATCTGCTACCTAGCTCCCTAAATTCTTGTTGCAGGACCTCATCCCTCTTTCTACCCATGTCGTTGGTACCAATGTGAACCACGACCTCTGACTGTTCGCCCTCCCCCTTCAGAATGCCCTGCAGCCGTTCAGTGACATCCTTGACCCTGGCACCAGGGAGGCAACATACCATCCTGGAGTCACGTCTGCGGCCACAGAAACATCTATCTGTTCCTCTTACGATAGAATCCCCTCTCACTATTGCTCTCCCACTCTGTTTCCTCCCCTCCTGTGCAGCTGAACCACTCGTAGTGCCACGGACTGGGCTCTTGCTGCATTCCCCTGAGAAACCATCTCCCCCAGCAGTATCCAAAACGGAAAATCTGTTGGAGGGGGAGATGGACCCAGGGGACTTCTGCACTACCTTTCTAGTTCTTTTACTCTGTCTGGTGGTCACCCATTCCCTGTCTGCCTGTGCACTCTTTATCTGCGGTGTGACCACTTCATTAAACATGCTATCTACGAAGATCTCCGCTTCACGGATGTTCCACAGTGACTTCAGCCGCAGCTCCAGCTCCGAAACGCGGATTTCGAGTAGCTGCAGCTGGACACACTTCCTGCACAAGTGTTCGCCCTGGACACCTAAAGTGTCCCTGACATCCCACATAGCACAGGAGGAGCACTCCACGCTGCCGAGCTGTCCTGCCATGTCCTACCCTTGATTTACTCCCTTTACCTCCTTAAATTAAAGAATATTAAATACACTAGGGACCTTACTTCCCTTTAAACACTACTTACTCTAAACTAGAGACCTTACGTTTACTTCAACGACTGGACTATAGAAATACTCACCAGGTCCTACTTACCAATCAGCTCCTTCCCTGGTTGTGACGTCACTTTAGTGGTTTCGCAGTTGTTGTTGTTTGACTGCTCCTGCTCTCGGACTCTTTCCTTGGTGTAAAGTAAGAACCAATTCCCAACTCGCAGCACTCTGTTTAAACCGCACTCAGGGCTCCACCCAGGGCCGCTGCTGCTGCCGGTGAGTCTGGGCCTCGCTCGCTCTCCCGCTGCTTAAATCCTCGGTGTCCTCGCTCAGGCTCCACTCGGGGCCGCTGCTGCTGCCGGTGAGTCTGGGCCTCGCTCGCTCTCCCGCTGCTTAAATCCTCGGTGTCCTCGCTCAGGCTCCACCCGGGGCCGCTGCTGCTGCCGGTGAGTCTGGGCCTCGCTCGCTCTCCCGCTGCTTAAATCCTTGGTGTCCTCGCTCAGGCTCCACCCGGGGCCGCTGCTGCTGCCGGTGAGTCTGGGCCTCGCTCGCTCTCCCGCTGCTTAAATCCTCGGTGTCCTCGCTCAGGCTCCACCCGGGGCCGCTGCTGCTGCCGGTGAGTCTGGGCCTCGTTCGCTCTCCCGCTGCTTAAATCCTCGGTGTCCTCGCTCAGGGCTCCACCCAGGGCCGCTGCTGCTGCCGGTGAGTCTGGGCCTCGCTCGCTCTCCCGCTGCTTAAATCCTCGGTGTCCTCGCTCAGGCTCCACTCGGGGCCGCTGCTGCTGCCTGTGACGTCCTTGTGGTTTTTCTCTCTTTCCCGTTCTCTGCGCTCAGTCTCCACCCAGGGCCGCTCTCGCTGCCTCTGCTGCTGGTGAGTCAAAAATTTGCTGCTAAAAAGACTATCTTCCCCACTGTGGCTGTTTCACTGCTGAGCTGGGAGACTCGTTCAACTGGTTTTTCTGCTTTGTTGGTCACTGGATTGTGATTTTACATTTTCTCCGCTGCTTCTGATCTACAGTGACCTCCAACTTCGCATCAAATTCGCCATCATCTTCCTGCACTGCAACCGATTCTCTTTAGCACGGCAATAACCTCCATCCTTCAATTATCAACCCTTTAAATCATAGAATCATAGAAAAAGTATGACACAGAAGGAGGCCATTCAACTTGTCGTGTCCGTGCCGGTCGGAAAAGAGCTACCCAGCCTAATCCCACCTTCCAGCACTAGGTCCGTAGCCCTGTAGGTTACGGCTTCTGTACTTCACTCGTCTGCTACACCTGTCTCCGAGCTTGGACAACAGTTTGTCGATGCTTCACGCCGACTCCATCCTACCCCTCTCAGGTGGACGTAAAAGATCCCATGGCACTATTTCGAAGAAGAGTAGGGGAGTTATCCCTGGTGTCCTGGCCAATATTTATCCCTCAACCAACATCACTGAAACAGATTATCTGGTCATTATCACATTGCTGTTTGTGGGAGCTTGCTGTGCGCAGATTGGCTGCCACGTTTCCCACATTACAACAGTGACTCCACTTCAAAAGTACTTCATTGGTTGTAAAGCGCTTTGAGACATCCGGTGGTCGTGGAAGGCGCTATATAAATGCAAGTCTTTACCAATGTCAGCTTTTTCCCTCCACGGGACCTCCGACTTTAACTCTGAACTCCCTACTATTGTCACCAACCTATTCCCTGCTACTACCAGGAAATATGCGTCCCTATAATTGCTACATAACCAGGCCTATGTAACTTGCGTTTTTCCCTGTGTCCATTCGCGCGTGCATTTTGGCTGCCGCTCTGGACCCGAGCCGTTCACTTCTATTTCCACCTTTTTTCTTTTCTCTCTATCCCCTCCTGACCGGTCTCTGCTGTTGTCATGCTGCCCTTCATCTCTCCTCTCTCGGATAGTCTGCCCTCCCAAATCCCTACCCCAACCCTTCATTACTCTTCGACCTTCCTATTCTCCTGCCGCCATCCCAGGCTTGACTCCCTCTTAGATAAGCCTACAGCTTCCCTCTGTGCCTCTCTCGGCATCCTCTGAAAGGCCCACCGTGGCACTCATTGCTGTCTCCTCACGAGTAGCAACCCCAACTGTCCCATCCTACTCTCTCACCGACCTTCCCGTCCAGTGTGCCAGGCTATTCTTGCCAATCTCCTCCCCGTCCAACTCTCCCCTCCCAGCGCTGACCCTGTGGACACTGTCAGTGGATCAGCCATCACCGACCCTCTCTGCATCTCCCTCCAGAATGTCCGTTCACTTGTGAACAAGGCCCTTGCCATCCATGAGCTTATTGTGGATGATTGCAGTGACATCATGGCCCTGACGGAAACCTAGCTGAGGGGTGATAACACCTTACCCTTAAATGAAGCCTCCCCACCTGGCTATACCTTGCACCACGTGCCCCGCCCAGACCGCCGTGGTGGTGGTGTGGCTCTCATCACCAAATCACACCTTGGTCTGTCCCCCTACTCCTCCGGCACTTTCTCCTCCTTTGAGCATCTCACCTTGTTCCACCCCTCTCACCTCATTTAAAATTATCGTTCTCTACCGCCCACCCAAGTACGATAAAAATTTTATCACCGAGATAGCTTCGCTGCTCTCCTCCCTCAGCCTCTGCACCGAACGACTTCTCATCCTCGGTGATTTAAACCTCCATCTCAATTCATCATGCTCGCTCTCCTCTGAGTTCACTACCCTCCTACCTTCCATTAATCTCTCCCTCCATGTAAACTCCCCAACCCATATTCACGTCCACCCCCTTGACCTTGCCATCTCTCGTGGCCTCGCTACTCCCACCGTGTCAATCGAGATAAGGCCATCTCTGACCACTTCCTTGTATCGCTTTCCACCCACATCCCCCTTCCCCTACCCAACCCACTTCCTTCTGTGTCCACCCCTGGAAAAAACTCTCTCCCAACTCTCTTACAGCTGCACTTACAAAATCCCAACTGTCCAGCCTTTGGCCCTCCATTCACCATGACATTTCTGCAGCTACCGATCTGCTCAACCACACCCTCACTACCACTTTTGATGCCTTAGTCCCTATTAAAACAATTACTCTCTCTCACCCCGGCCGTTCCCCGGTATGGCCCTCATCTTCACTCCCTTAAGTCCAAGGGACGCAGACTTGAATGGATCACTATTCCA
Organism: Somniosus microcephalus; assembly: GCF_052327205.1. NCBI lineage: Eukaryota > Metazoa > Chordata > Chondrichthyes > Squaliformes > Somniosidae > Somniosus > Somniosus microcephalus. Next base: position 75,343,966 of record NC_141005.1, read on the forward strand.
GGATCATTCTGGAATGCAAAGATTAACCCTGGCTTCTATTCTCCACTGCTAACCATCTTCTTAAACGTCTCTCCCCTGCCTCCACCACCCTCACCTCCGACAACAAGTGCGAGGAGCTCATGTCTTCTTTGTCTCTAAGATTGAGACCATCTGTTCAGCTGCCTCTGCCACTTCCCTTCCTTCCCCTAGCCCACCGGGCCAAACTTCCTCTAAGGTTTCCCCCTGCCCTAGCCCTGAACTCACATCTTTCTCTAGTTTCTTTCCGATCTCCCCTCATGACCTCTCCATGCTTATCTTGCCCATGAGACACACTTCGTGCTCCCAGGACCCTATTCCCACTAAACTGCTGACCACCCAACTTCCTTTTCTGGCTCCCATGTTTGCTGACATTGTTAACTGTTCTCCTTCAAATCTGCCGTCATCACCCCTCTCAAAAAACCAACCCGTGACCCCTCCGTCCTTGCAAACTACCGCCCCATCTCCAAAGTCTTTGAACGTGTTGTCGCCTCCCAAATCCATGCCCATCTTTCCCGGAACTCCATGTTTGAATCCCTCCAATCCGGTTTCCGCTCTTGCCACAGTACCGAAACGGCTCTCATCAAAGTCACAAATGACATCCTTTGTGACTGTGATAAAGGTAAACTATCCCTCCTCATCCTTCTCGACCAGTCTGCAGCCTTTGACACGGCTGACCACTCCATCCTCCTCCAATTCCCCTCCATCGTTGTCCAGCTGGGTGGGACTGCACTCGCCTGGTTCCATTCTTATCTATCTAATCATAGCCAGAGAATCACCTGCAACGGCTTCTCTTCCCGCTCCTACATCGTTACCTCTGGGGTCCCCCAAGGATCTATCCTTGGCCCCCTCCTATTTCTCATCTACATGCTGCCCCTCAGTGACATCATCCGAAAACACAGCATCAGTTTCCACATGTATGCTGACAACACCCAGCTCTACCTCACTACCACTTCTCTTGACCCCTCCACTGTCTCTAAATTGTCAGACTGCTTGTCCGACATCCAGTTCTGGATGAGCAGAAATTTTCTCCAATGAAATATTGGGAAGACCGAAGCCATTGTTTTCGGTCCCTGCCACAAACTCCGTTCCCTAGCCACTGACTCCATCCCTCTCCCTAACATCTGTCTGAGGCTGAACCACACTGTTCGCAATCTTGGTGTCATACTTGACCCTGAAATGAGCTTCTGACCACATATCCGCAGCATAACTAAGTATGCATATTTCCACCTCTGTAACATCGCCCGTCTCTGGCTGCAAAGTGGTTTGGGATGTCCTGAAGTCTATAAATGCAAGCTTTTTTTGGGGGCGGATGCAAAGTACCCAAGAGGGGAGAAATGAAAGGTGGCATGACTGGGTAACAGGAAGGGTAGGAGACAGGAGAGAATATGGGTCGGAGAGTTTGCAAGGACGGAGGGGATTTTTGGGGAGGGGTGGGTGCGTTTGGGAGATAGAAGTAATGGGCTCAGGTGTGGACTCAGTTTCAAATGATAAAAAGTGTAAAGTAGCCTTAAAGAACATCAAACAGAGCTCCAAGGGCATTTGAAAAAAATGCTCGGTTATCCTTTGAAACCGACTGAAGGCTCAATTAAAAAGTAGGATTTGATATCTTCAAAGAGTCTCTGTGACCCTGTGTTCTGTTGACACAAAGTTCTAAATGGAGCCACCTGATACCACCATGTTTGATCGCTGATGCTATATCCGGTGCCACAGAAATCATAAACTTCCTACCTGGACTGTGCTGATTTGAACCAGTGATGTGCGGGTTAGGTTGATTGGCCATGATAAAAATTGACCCTTAGTGTTAGGGGGGGATTAAATATGCGGGGTTACGGGGATAGGGCTTGGGTGGGATGGCTGTCGGTGTAGGGACCGGGTGCTAGGGTTTGGATGATCAGCCATGATCTCGTTGAATGGCGGAGCAGGCTCGAAGGGCCGAATGGCCTGCTCCTATCTTCTATGTTTCTATACACATCTACCATAGGAACAGGAGGCGCCCATTCAGCACGCAAGCCTGTTCGCCATTCAATTAGATCATGGTTGATATGTATCTTAACTCCATCTACCCGTCTTGATTCCATATCCATTAATACCCTTGGCTAACAAAAATATATCAATCTCAGTGTTGAAATTTTCAATTAACCCCCAGCCTCAACAGCTTTTTGGGGAAGTGTGTTCCAGATTTTCACTCCCCTTTGTGTGAACAAGTGTTTCTGACATCACCCCTGAATGACCCAGCTCTAATTTTAAGGTATTGCCCTCTTGTTCTGGACTCTCCACCAGGGGAAATAGAGAGAAATGACCAACTCCTCTGATCATCTTAAACACCTCAATTAGATCACCACTTAATCTTCTATTGTAGGAACGTGGGTTCCGAACTAAAAGACTGAGTTCTACTCAGGCAATCAAACAAAACGAACTTTAATGAAACAAACAGGTTTTAACAAGAAACTGCAGGATAACATCGAATGTAGGTCTGCTCTCTTTGGAGGCTCCACGAGGACTGCCCCTGCAGTCGCGTGGCTGACGTCATGACGTCATCACGTTTTTCCTGCCAGTCGGGAATCACGTGATGAACGGCGTGACGTCATCACGTTTTAGCCGCGCTGTTAAAGTAACCACGCTCTGTACAGTTAAACAGCATAAATAAAGATACAGACTCAGGCTGTAGCTAACATGTTGTTAAAGGAATTATATACAAACGATCTGAGTCCTTTGGTGGCTCCGCCACACTATACTCGAGGGAGTACAAGCCTAGACTAAGCAACCTGTCCTCAATTTAACCCTTTTAGCCCCGGTATTGTTCTGATGAATCTGCGTTGCACCCCCTCCAAGGCCAATTTATCGTTCCTGAGGTGCGCTGCCCAGAACTGAATGCAGTGTTTAAGATCTTTCACATCAAGGTTCCTCATGAGCTGCTTAACAGAATTCCCTATTTGTGACATCATTCCTCTTGGCGACATCATCCGAAAACACAGCGTCAGTTTCCACATGTACGCTGACGACACCCAGCTCTACCTCACTACCACTTCTCTCAACCCCTCCACTGTCTCTAAATTGTCAGACTGCTTGTCCGACATCCAGTTCTGGATGAGCAGAAATTTTCTCCAATTAAATATTGAGAAGACTGAAGCCATTGTCTTCGGTCCCCACCTGAAACTCTGTTCCCTAGCCACCGACTCCATCCCTCTCCCTAACATCTGTCTGAGGCTGAACCAGACTGTTCACAACCTTGGTGTCATATTTGATCCTGAAATGAGCTTCTGACCACATATCCGCAGCATAACTAAGACTGCCTATTTCCACCGCCGTAACTTCGCCAATCTCCGCCCTTGCCTCAGCTCATCCGCTGCTGAAATCCTCAGCCGTGCCTTTGTTACCTCCAGACTTGACTATTCCAACGCACTCCTGGCTGGCCTCCCACATTCTACCCTATGTAAACATGAGGTCATCCAAAACTCTGCTGCCCGTGTCCTAACTTGCACCAAGTCTCATTCGCCCATCACCCCTGTGCTCGCTGACCTACATTGGCTCCCGGTTAAGCAATGCCTCGATTTCAAAATTCTCATCCTTGTTTTCAAATCCCTCCATGGCCTCGCCCCTCCCTATCTCTGTAATCTCCTTCAGCCCCACAACCCCCCTGAGATATCTGCGCTCCTCTAATTCTGCCCTCTTGAGCATCCCTGATTATAATCACTCAACCATTGGTGGCCGTGCCTTCAGCTGCCTAGGCCCTGAGCTCTGGATTTCCCTCCCTAAACCTCTCCGCCTCGCTACCTCTCTTTCCTCCTTTAAGACACTCCTTAAAAGCTACCTCTTTGACCAAGCTTTTGGTCATCTGCCCTAATTTCCCCTTATGTGGCTCGGTGTCAATTTTTTTGTCTTATAACACTCCTGTGAAGCACCTTGGGATGTTTACTATGTTAAAGACGCTATATAAATACAAGTTGTTGTTGTTATTTGTTCCCACTGTTGTGCACAATATAGCAGGGGTGTCCAAAGGCACCTACTCATTCATTCTACTCATGGACTGTAACACTTTCTCGGTTCAGTATTCATAGGAGCGCTGTCTACGACGAGGGCCATGCGATTTGTAAAGTCACGAGTGTGTATCTGCAGAGTGTTCTGCGTAGCAGTTTTACAAAAAAAAGCCATCTGCAGTTTGGGACTTGCTCGAGCACCCAGAAATCCATCCTTTTTGACGTTGAAAATTCTGACCGTGACTGGAAATTCTGGCTGTTGCTGCCATCTATTTGAACCCAGTGTGGTTGGCTTTTCACTTTCGTCACCAGATCTTTGATGATTGCTGGCGACGCGCATTTATTAATCAGGCATGAAGGTTTCAGTCTGGAGCACTGGTGCTGTTGGGCGATTTTTCTGTTGGGAGACATTTTTTTGGAATAAAGGACCGACACACTGACTACATGAAATTGGAAGACTCAGTTAGATGCCTAGCATACACAAGAGCTCAGTGTTCGTGACCTAAAAGTAATGAATGACGAATAGAAAGCATTCCGAGCTACTTTCTTTGCAGGGTCAAATGTCAAAGTTTAAAGAAAATTGCAATTATTGTTGCACTTACCATCCATATAGCAACGCATAAAAACCCGTTTGCCATAACCCCACTTGCCCACATAAAGCGCTTGGATTTAATTAGCACTTTTCACATCCCTAGGGCATCACAAAGTGCTTTACAGAATGAAGTACTTTTGAAGTGTAGTCATTGTTGTATTTGTAGGAAGGACATGGCAGCCATTTTGCACACGGCCCTATCCTACAACCAGCAATGAGATAATGACCAGTTTTGTGATGTTGGTTAAGTGATTAAATATTGGCCAGGAGACCAGGGAGAGCTCTTCTTCCAATAGTAGCATGGGATCTTTTACGTCCACTTGAGAGAGCAGACGGGACCTCGGTTTAATGTCTCACTCAAAAGACGGCATCTCGGACAGTGCAGCGCTCCCTCAGCACTGCACTGGAGTGTCAGCCTGGAGTATGTGCTCAAGGCTCTGGAGTGAGGCTTCAACCCACAACCTGTCTGCCTCAGAGCAGAGTGATACCCACTGAGCCATGGCTGCCAGTCAAAGCTGATACTGAAGGCAAGACCTTTGTTGTTAAACTATTCACTTAGCTTGCTCTGAATCACCTCAGACTTATCATATCAGGTACAATATGCCTGGCTTGCTTTTCTTTGGAGCCTCCGATGTGAGTTGTTCAGAATCTCAATGTTTGTCTGCTCACCTTTCACCATCGTGTTGACATTTGGATTCTTTGTCCAAATGAAGAAAAATGTGTCCAGGATTCTAATTACCTGATGTGGACACGGCGAATGTCAGTCAGAGGGAAAACTCCGACAGCTGGTGACGTGAACAAGTGGAGAAAAATGTATCCTTTGATAAGTGCCAGGGAGTTAAAAATATGAGTCTAATACTATTACATTGTCAAATCTTGCACAACAGTGGAAATATGCTCTTCTGCTTCTCTACCCACATCTCCAGTTTAATATTAAAAACTACTGGTCCCTGTGGTGCTCATAGTCAGTTAGAGGAAACACTGTTTTGTAATGACAGAAGCGTCATGCCCTACAATAGATAATGAGGTAGATTTTGGTCTGGGGCTCGTATTCTGGCCCAGAGTTGGAGCTGCGTGACCAGTGCGCGCCCGAACCGAGAATTGGTGGAAATTAGTCCTCAGGTCTCATCCATGGGCAGGTCGCCCGAGCCAAGAGCTCAATGTCGGGCCACCTGCCTCGCTAGTAGCAATCCTCAGGAAGCCTGGGGAGGGGCGGTGGGGTTTGGAACGGGCTATGTGGGAGGCGGGGAGGGCATTGCGACTGGAGTCAGGGGCGCACTCCTGCTCCTGTTTTTTTTTTAACTATAGAAAAATTGGATTTCCTGTGAGTTCGATCCCTGGTCCATGAGTTAGCTGATGGCAGACAATGTGGTGGTTGGGGTGCTACACTGGTCGCAATGCCTTTGAGCTGCGAGTGTGATGATTGGACTCAGCTACGATGCCCTCTGCAGTCCAATAGCCTACTGATGCTTGCCGTCGGGCTTGCGCACAAAGAACTACTGTCCAGGAGTGGTAGTGGGGAGTGACCGGACTGTCCAGGAGAGGTAGTGGGGAGTGACCAGACCGTCCAGGAGTGGTGGTGGGGAGTGACCGGACTGTCCAGGAGAGGTGGCGGGGAGTGACCGCACCGTCCAGGAGAGGTGGTGGGGAGTGACCGCACCGTCCAGGAGAGGTGGTGGGGAGTGACCGCACCGTCCAGGAGAGGTGGTGGGGAGTGACCGCACCGTCCAGGAGAGGTGGTGGGGAGTGACCGCACCGTCCAGGAGAGGTGGTGGGGAGTGACCGGACTGTCCAGGAGTGGTGGGGAGTGACCGCACCGTCCAGGAGAGGTGGTGGGGAGTGACCGCACCGTCCAGGAGAGGTGGTGGGGAGTGACCGGACTGTCCAGGAGAGATGGTGGGGAGTGACCGGACTGTCCAGGAGTGGTGGTGGGGAGTGACCGGACTGTCCAGGAGAGATGGTGGGGAGTGACCGGACTGTCCAGGAGTGGTGGTGGGGAGTGACCGGACTGTCTCGGACAGGTGGTGGGGAGTGACTGGACTGTCCAGGAGTGGTGGTGGGGAGTGACCGGACTGTCCAGGAGAGATGGTGGGGAGTGACCGGACTGTCCAGGAGTGGTGGGGAGTGACCGGACTGTCCAGGAGTGGTGGGGAGTGACCGGACTGTCCAGGAGTGGTGGGGAGTGACCGGACTGTTCAGGAGTGGTGGGGAGTGACCGGACTGTCCAGGAGTGGTGGGGAGTGACCGATCTGTCCTGGAGAGGTGGTGGGGAGTGACCAGACTGTCCAGGAGTGGTGGTGGAGAGTGACCGGACTGCCCAGGAGTGGTGGTAGGGAGTGACCGGACCATCTAGGGGAGGTGGTGGGGAGTGACCAGACTGTCCAGGGGAGGTGGTGGGGAGTGACCGGACTGTCCAGGAGAGGTGGTGGGGAGTGACCAGACTGTCCAGGGGAGGTGGTGGGGAGTGACCGGACTGTCCAGGGGAGGTGGTGGGGAGTGACCGGACTGTCCAGGGGAGGTGGTGGGGAGTGACCGGACCATCTAGGGGAGGTGGTGGGGAGTGACCAGACTGTCCAGCAGAGGTGATGGGGAGTGACTGGACTGTCCAGGAGTGGTGGGGAGTGACCGGACCGTCCAGGAGTGGTGGGGAGTGACCAGACTGTCCAGGAGAGGTGGTGGGGAGTGACCGGACTGTCCAGGGGAGGTGGTGGGGAGTGACCGGACTGTTCAGGAGATATGGTGGGGAGTGACCGGACCATCTAGGGGAGGTGGTGGGGAGTGACCGGACTGTCCAGGAGAGATGGTGGGGAGTGACCGGACTGTCCAGGAGAGGTGGTGGGGAGTGACCGGACTGTCCAGGAGAGGTGGTGGGGAGTGACCGGACCATCTAGGGGAGGTGGTGGGGAGTGACCGGACTGTCCAGGAGAGATGGTGGGGAGTGACCGGACCATCTAGGGGAGGTGGTGGGGAGTGACCGGACTGTCCAGGAGAGGTGGTGGGGAGTGACCGGACTGTCCAGGGTAGGTGGTGGGGAGTGACCGGACTGTCCAGGAGAGGTGGTGGGGAGTGACCGGACTGTCCAGGAGAGATGGTGGGGAGTGACCGGACCATCTAGGGGAGGTGGTGGGGAGTGACCGGACCATCTAGGGGAGGTGGTGGGGAGTGACCGGACCATCTAGGAGAGGTGGTGGGGAGTGACCGGACTGTCCAGGAGAGGTGGTGGGGAGTGACCGGACTGTCCAGGAGAGGTGGTGGGGAGTGACCAGCCCCAAAGTAAACGTACACCAGGGTCTTATGAACAGCAGAAAAATGTGGTCATTTATCAGAGATCAGCTGACTCACAGACCAAGGATTCAGAGCTCAGCAGATCAGGTTTTCCTCCTGTGATACTCCATGCAAGGCTGAAACACATGTGGATACATGACTGGGGATGTTACATTGTCAGTTTATCTTTGGGTATCCACATTAAATCCAGTCATGAAGACAAGATAACTCCATTCTAATTCTGCTTTTATTTATTGGATGGCTTGGATTATGTGGACTTGGCGGTTTTGAAAGGGCTGTTGGCTCATAAATCCTAAATTAGAACATCAGAATGTGTTGGCATCAGTCGCTTGGGAAAAGAAAATGAATGGGAGTGTTGATTTGCACTTTGTATATGTCCCGTGAGGCTCTGTACCATTGTCCTAGGCGGCCTGGAAGGACAATCTTGATTTACCCAATTAATTTTCTCTTAAAAGAAAATGATTTGCTGTTCCCTAAACTCTTAACTTCTTTCCAGGATCCTGATTCGATTTTACCCTATGGAGAAGTGGCAGATCGGGAAAAATGGGACCGTCATGACCTTTCTGTAGAGAAACGATGGACTGAGAACCTTGTGTCTTGATGCCTGTGTACCCTACCATGCCTATGGTGGGCAGTCGTGTTCTTGATCATGCTACTGTAGCCAATATTAAACATTTCCAATGATCATCAAACTTTGACCCTGATACTGATTCAATGGGCAATGGTTCAGAGATAAAGAGGCTATTTTGGTGTGGTACAAACCAGGTCCTCTCCAGATGTTATCAGCACCCTTGGGTTAGGGAGGGAGGGAGGGAGAAAGACCTGCTCTTGATCACTATTCAATGATCTCCGGCTATCACGTGCGAACAGTAGCAGACTGTACAATCATTCTGCTGACACGTGATTAAAGATCCCAACATGAATGATAGCCAATCAACTGAGGTTCATTGCTCAGTATGTATCGTGCTGGCCAACAGAATGGAGGCACTGGAGTACATTGTGCAGAGATTATCGCCATACATGATGGTTTCAATAAAATCTTCTAACTCGTAGCAACATGGGAGCAGAACCACACACCAGGAAAGGGATTGCCCAATAAGGGAGACGACTCCATCAGGAGAGAGGAGCAGAGAGAAAAGGTATAGCTCATGTAAAGAGAACATTCTTGGGAATGGCTATCTTGGGTCACAACAAGCTCATCCCATTTTCAGAGGTTAACCCCACATACCCACATTCATGGCATACAACAACTTGCATTTATATAGCACCTTTAACACAGTAAAACATCCCAAGGCGTCCTCAACGCTTCTGCACAAATGTTGTCCCTTGAATAAACTTACACTGTCAGCTTCGATGACTGTTCCGGTCTAGTGTGTCACTCTTGTATTTGTATAGCGCCTTTAACGTAGTAAAACGTCACAAGGTGCTTCACAGGAGTGCAATAAGACAAGAAAATTGACACTGAGCCAAAGAAGGACACATTAGGACATGGGACTGAAAGCTTGGTCAAATAGGTAGGTTTTAAAGGCGGAGCGAGAGGTGCAGAGGTTTAGGGAGGGAATTATGGAGGATGGGAACCAGCCGGGAGAGCATTGGAATAGTCAAGTCTGGAGCTAACTACAGCATAGCACGTGACGGTAAAGAAGCAATGGAAAGGGTGAAAATTGATAGACGGGGGGAGGAGCTAAACACGATTAAAATTACTAAGGAGAGGGTACTCGGTAAGATAATGGGACTTAAGGCGGATAAATCCCCTGGACCTGATGGCTTATATCCTAGGGTCTTGAGAGAAGTAGCGGGAGGGATTGCGGATGCATTGGTGGTAATTTTCCAAAACTCACTGGATTCAGGAAAGGTCCCAGCAGATTGGAAAACTGCTAATGTAACGCCCTTATTTAAAAAGGGAGGTAGACAAAAGGCTGGAAACTATAGACCAGTTAGCCTAACATCTGTGGTTGGTAAAATGTTGGAGTCCATTATTAAGGAAGCAGTAACAGGACATTTGGATAAGCATAATTTAATCGGACAGAGTCAGCATGGTTTTATGAAGGGGAAGTCATGTTTGACAAATTTGCTCGAATTCTTTGAGGACATAACAAACAGGGTGGATAAAGGGGAACCAGTGGATGTGGTGTATTTGGACTTCCAAAAGGCATTTGACAAGGTGCCACACAAAAGATTACTGCATAAGATAAAAAATCACGGGATTGGGGGTAATATACTGGCATGGGTGGAAGATTGGCTATCTAACAGAAAACAGAGAGTGGGGATAAATGGTTCATTCTCGGGTTGGCAATCAGTAACTAGTGGTGTTCCGCAGGGGTCAGTGCTGGGACCCCAACTCTTTACAATCTATATTAACGATTTGGAGGAGGGGACCAAGTGCAACGTATCCAAGTTTGCCGACGATACAAAGATGGGAGGGAAAACAGTGAGTGAGGAGGACATAAAAAACCTGCAAAAGGACATAGACAGGCTAAGTGAGTGGGCAGAAATTTGGCAGATGGAATATAATGTTGGAAAGTGTGAGGTTATGCACTTTGGCAGAAAAAATCAACGGGCAAGTTATTATCTAAATGGAAAGAAACTGCAAAGTGCTACAGTATAAAGGGATCTGGAGGTCCTGGTGCATGAAACACAGAAGGTTAGTATGCAGGTACAGCAGGTGATTAGGAAGGCCAATGGAACCTTGGCTTTTATTGCAAGGGGGATGGAATATGAAAGCAGGGAAGTCTTGCTTCAGTTATACAGGGTATTGGTGAGGCCACACCTGGAATACTGCGTGCAGTTTTGGTTTCCATATTTAAGAAAAGATATACTTGCTCTCGAGGCAGTTCAGAGAAGGTTCACTCGGTTGATTCCGGAGATGAGGGGGTTGACTTATGAGGAAAGGTTGAGTAGGTTGGGCCTCTATTCATTGGAATTCAGAAGAATGAGAGGCGATCTTATCGAAACATATAAGATTGTGAGGGGGCTTGATCGGGTGGATGCGGGGAGGATGTTTCCACTGATGGGTGAGACTAAAACTAGGAGGCATAATCTTAGAATAAGGGGCTGCCGTTTCAAAACTGAGATGAGGAGAAACTTCTTCACTCAGAGGGTAGTAAATCTATGGAATTTGCTACCTCAGAGAGCTGTGGAAGCTGCAACATTAAATAAATTTAAAACGAAGATAGACAGTTTCCTAGCTGATAAGGGAATTAAGGGTTATGGGGAGCGGTCAGGGAAGTGGACGTGAGTCTAGGTTCGGATCAGCCATGATCCTATTGAATGGCGGAGCAGGCCCGAGGGGCCGTATGGCCTACTCCTGCTCCTACTTCTTATGTTCTTATGAAAAGGCTGGGTATGCTTAGAGTGGACAAGTCGCCTGGTCCAGATGGCTTGCATCCCAGGTTGCTAAGGGAATTTGGGGAGGAGATAGCGGAAGGGCTTGCCATAATCTTCCAATCTTCCCTAGATGCAGGGGAGGTGCCTGAGGATTGGAAAATGGCAAATGTGACACCATTGTTCAAGAAAGGGTGCAAGGACAATCCTAGTAACTACAGGCTGGTCAGTTTAACATCAGTGGTGGGTAAAGTTTTAGAAACAATAATCAAGGAAAAAATTAACGGGCACTTGGAAAGGTTTAAGCTAATTAAGGAGAGCCAACACGGATTTGTAAAAGGCAGATCGTGTTTGACTAATCTAATTGAATTTTTTGATGAAGTAACAGGGAGGATTGATGAAGGGAATGCAATGGATGTTGTCTACATGGACGTTAAGAAGGCGTTTGACAAAGTACTACATAGAAGGCTGGTTAACAAAATTGAGGCTCATGGAATAGGTGGGTCAGTGGCAGCTTGGATAAGAAATTGGCTTAAGGACAGAAAACAGAGTGTTGTGGTAAATGGCTGTTTTTCAGACTGGAGGATGGTGGACAGTGATGTTCCTCAAGGGTCTGTGCTGGGTCCACTGCTTTTTTTGATACATGTAAATGACTTGGATATTGGAATACAGAGTAGAATTTCTAAATTTGCCAATGACACCAAACTTGGGGGTGTGGCAAACAGTGAGGATGATACCAATCGCCTGCAACAGAACATAGAAAGGCTAGCAGAATGGGCAGACAAGTGGCAGATGGAATTTAATACAGAGAAGTGTGAGATGATGCGTTTTGGCAGAAGGAACAGGGAGAGGCAATATACACTTAATGGCACAGTTTTAAAAAATGTGCAGGGACAGAGGGACTTGGGAGTTAATGTACATAGGTCCCTGAAGGTGGCAGGACATATTGAGAGAGTGGTTAGCAAAGCATATGGGATCTTGGGCTTCATAAATAGAGGTACAGGAAACTCTTTTTTATCCGGCACCGACGGGGTGCCGGTTGATCAAAAAGTCTGGATTACAGAGAGGTATACTTACTAAGGTACGAGAGCCCCGTACATGGCCACAGATCCAGGTGTCCCTGTTGCATGACAACAGGTGCAGGAACCCCGGTTACACGGCCACAGATCCAGGTGTCCCTGTTGCATAGCAACAGGTGCAGGAACCCCGGTTACACGGCCACAGATCCAGGAACCCCGGTTACACGGCCACTAATATGAAGTAAAACTTACCTGAACCTACTCCTGAATTTTGCCGGTTAAGAGAGATTTCCGGTTATTTAGGTGCCGGCAAAAAGAAAGTTTCCTGTATTGAGTACAAAAGTAGAGAAGTTATGCTGAATCTTTATAAAGTGCTGGTTAGGCCACAACTGGATTATTGCATCCAGTTCTGGTCACCACACTTTAGGAAGGATGTGAAGGCACTTGAGAGGGTGCAGAGGAGATTTACCAGAATGGTTCCGGGGATGGGGGATCTTAGTTACAAGGACAGGTTGGAAAAGCTGGATTTGTTTTCATTAGAGCAAAGGAGGTTGAAGGGTGATTTGATAGAGGTGTACAAGATTATGACGGGTTTGGATAGGCTAGACGGGGAAAGGCTGTTCCCACTAGTTGATGGTACAAGGACTAGGGGACACAGATTTAAGGTTTTGGGCAAGAGATACAGGGGGGATGTGAGGAAAAACTTTTTTACGCAGCGAGTGGTGAGGACCTGGAACTCGCTGCCGACGGAAGTGGTGGAGGCGGAGACACTCAATGTTTTCCAGGGGAGACTGGATAGGCACTCGAGGGAAATAAACTTGCAGAGCTACGGCGATAGAGCAGGGGAATGGGACTGACTGGATTGCTCTACAGAGAGCCGGCATGGACTCGATGGGCCGAATGGCCTCCTTCTGTGTCGTTATGACTCTAAGATATGGAGAGTAAACCCATATTCTACTGATTACTGTTTTTGTACCATATACGGATGGATTGTTTTGTTACAGTGCTTGTGAATCAGTCTAGTCTTTCCAGAGTGGGCAGTCCAAGGTGGTATGTCATTTCAGAGGATGAAGAGCTGGAAAACTTCCACCCCCTTTCTTTCCCCTTGTTATAGAGAAGCAATTTGTCTCTGGTCTAGATGAAAGTGGTCTCAGTTTCTGTGAATGCACATGGATAAAACTAAAAGAAAGGACTTGCACCTTTATAAGCACCTTCCAGGACCTCCCAAAGCACTTCACAGCCAATGAAGTACTTTTGAAATGTAGTCAACTAGTCACTGTTGTAATGTAGGAAGACACTAAAAGCAAGGCACTGGCTCACGTTCCTCATTCTCACAGCAGCAGCAGTTGCTGGTTGCAGCTCACATGCAGTGGGTATTAAATGAATACAGGGTGGGTGGCTACCACTTGAAGCTCTATCACTATATACGGACAATAGAGGATCCAGCTCCTGAGCACCATACCTGTGATTTTCTTTTCAGTGGGTGCGAGTCAGTCCATCACAGACATGACCACTGGTAAATTTACTGCTGCATAAAGTCCTAGTTTTTGTCCACCTTGGACATCGTTTCTCCATTGCTGGACTATTTTCTTCACACGCAGTGGGCATAACACTGAAGAATACAGGGTAATAAATCTGTCTTTTTCTATATGTATACAATATAAAAATAATTAAAAAGTCTTGTGCCTAGCATGTGCTAAAAGGGCAAAGTCCGTGAAAGGACTTTGAGGCGCTATGAGGAAAGATTGAATAGGCTGGGGTTGTTTTCTTTGGAACAGAGGAGGCTGAAGGGGGACCTAATTGAGGTGTATAAAGTTATATGGGGTCTAGATAGAGTGGATAGGAAGGACCTTGGCAGACGCAGTGGCATAGTGGTTAGCACTGTTGCCTCACAGCACCAGGGACCCGGGTTCGAATCCGGCCTCGGGCGACTGTCTGTGTGGAGTTTGCACATTCTCGCCGTGTTTGCGTGGGTTTCCTCCGGGTGCTCCGGTTTCCTCCCACAGTCCAAAGATGTGCGGATTAGGTTGATTGGCTATGATAAATTGACCCTTAGTGTTAGGGGGATTAAATATGTGGGGTTACGTGGATAGGGTGGGATATGTGTTGGTGTAGGGGTTATGGGGATCGGGTGGGATATGTGTCGGTGCAGGCTCGATGGGCCGAAATGGCCTCTATCTGCACTGTGGGGTTTCTGTGATTTCTGTGACCTATGTCCCTTAGCAGAAGGGTCAATAACCAGGGGGCATAGATTTAAAGTACTCAATATCGAGTTCAACAATTTCAGATCATAACCTCAGCCCTATTACTTTTTTACTTATAATTTTTTCCACCCCTTTGTTTTGGGTCCTCCTTTCCCCCCCCACCCCCCTTTCCTTTTGTTTCTCTCTCCGACCTGGCAGCTGTCTCTTACCTGCCAGTACACTTCACACCTAATCTCAGCTGCCTTTTGTCTCCACCGGCCTATTACCATCTCGTCTGGCTTCGAATACCTTTTATTGTCTCTTTTGTTCGATTGCAGCCTTGCCTTCGATCTATTTTCTTTTCTTTCCAGTTTTGAAGAAGGGTTTCGACCCGAAACGTCAACTCAAATTTCTCTCCACGGATGTTGCCTGACCTGCTGAGTTTTTCCAGCATTTTCTGTTGTTATTTCGGATTTCCAGCATCCGCAGTATTTTGCTATCGTCGTAGATTTAAAGTAATTGGTTGGAGGTTTAGAGGGGATTTGAGAGAAATGTTTTCACCCAGAGGGTGGTGGGGGTCTGGAACTCACTGCCTGAAAGGGTGGTAGAGGCAGAAACCCTCATCACATTTAAAAAGTACTTGGATATGCACTTGAAGTGCCGTAACCTACAAGACTACGGACCAAGTGCTGGAAAGTGGGATTAGGGTGGATAGCTCATTGTCGGCCGGCACGGACAAGATGGGCCGAATGGTCTCCTGTGCTGTAAAGTTCTATGAAAGGTACCTATCATATTTAAGTGTTCATTAGCTCAAATATATTTGTAAAAAAAAAACGCATCATTTAACTGAACGGTTCAAATGTGATTAAAGGGGTAGGAAAGCTCCAAGTGAGAAAGCAACAAATTAAACCGGTAGAAATGTACCAAGGAGAACCAGCAAGCAACTGAGAGCTATCACTGCACAAGTAGAAAAGAGAATGGCCCTTTTATTGAAAGTTATTTCAGCCCCGATACATTGTATTTAGGACCACAATGCAATTTTGGTTTCCCACTGGGTGGAGTGTGTGCTCGGCCCAGTGGAACTGAGTGTTGAGCAACCGAACCAGCGGTCCTGGACCAGCTTTCCCAATCATTTCTGTGGACTCAGGAGCATGAATGCCCCTTCCCCTCTGGGATTGCCTCATCCACTTAGCACTAGGCCCTTCAGGAGTGAAATCAGGAAACTCTTTTTCACACAAAGGGTAGTGGAAATCTGGAGCTCTCTTCCCCCAAAAGGCTATGGGTGCTGGGGGACAATTGGCGCTTTGAAGACTGAGATCGATAGATTTTTGTTGGGTGAGGGTATCTAATAATATGGAGCGGAGGCGGGTAAATGGAGTTGAGGTACAGATGCAATAATCAAAAGCTTTTCTGTCCAACTTTTCAAACAGAATGACGTAAATTTAGTGCTAGATAAAACATAGTGTGGGCTTAGTGATTGCCTTATAGAATCACACAGCACAGAAGGAGGCCATTCATAGAAACAGGAGAAGGCCATTCAGCCCCTTGAGCCTATTCTGCCATCCAATTAGATCATGGCTGATCTGTATCTTAACTCCATCTACCTATCTTGGTTCTGTAATCCTTAACACCTTTGCCTAATGAAAATCAATCTCAGTTTTGACATTTTCAACTGACCCCCCAGCTTCAACAGCTTTTAGGGGGAGAGAGTTCCAGATTTCCACTCCCCTTTGTGTGAAGAAGTGCTTCCTGACATCACCCCTGAATAGCCTGGCTCCAATTTTAAGTTTATTTTTGGACGGTGGACTCTTCCCCGCCGACTGAACCTTTTCTTCCTTTAGAGGGTTAAAGAGCCCTTCTTTACACCCTGGCTGCTGACAAACCAATCTTCCCAGTCATTTTCCATCCTCCCCCTCTTCTCTCTCTGGTGCAAAAGCAGATTTCTAATGTTTGCACAGTCTCTCTCTCAAGGTTTAGCGGGGCAGCTGTCTTCTTCAATCTCGACCTTATCTCCGCAAAAGTACATCGTCTCATTTAGCGTTCTAAGCAGTTAGGTTAACAATTCTGTGTCTGATCCTTTGTTGTTAATACTGCCAACCAAATCCTGGTTTTTTGAGAAATCTAGGGTTTCTTTTTAGTTTAATTAAAACTGGTATCTAAAGGTCCATAATCCTTCAACTGCACCCCCTTCCAAGGTATCTTTCCTGAGGTGTGGTGCCCAGAACTGAACGCAGTACTCTAAATGGAGTCTTATCAAAGCTTTATATAACTAACGTAATTTCCACCCCTTTGTATTCCAGCCCTCTCCAGATAAAGGCCAACATTCCATTAGCCTTTTAAATTATTTTTTGTGCCTGTCCACTAGCTTTTAGTGATTTCTATACACGGACCCCTAATCCCCCTGCTCCTTCACCGTTCCTAGCGTCTCATCATGTCTGTGCCGGATCCTTGAGCTATCCAATTAGTCCCACTCCCCTGCTCTTTCCCCATAGACCTGCAAACTTTTCCTTTTCAAGTATGTATCCGATTCCCTTTTGGAAAGTATTTATTATTGAATCTGCTTCCTTTCAGGGTGTAGCATGTGTGGCTGATTCAAAGGGAGCTTGGTCATCCCTTCACACAACGATTTTCTTTCCCAGTATGAATGTATTCAGTGCAAAACACTCCAACATTGTGCGGAGGATAAGACCTCTAGAAGAAGCTCTCTTTGTAGAACTTGCAACATGGTATATATATGTGGGGTGAGATTTATAAACACAAGCTACAAGGACAGGTCAGAGGCTGGGTATTCTGCGGCGAGTGTCTCACCTCCTGACTCCCCAAAGTCTTTCCACCATCTACAAGGCACAAGTCAGGAGTGTGATGGAATAATCGCCACTTGCCTGGATGAGTGCAGCTCCAACAACACTCAAGAAGCTCGACACCATCCAGGACAAAGCAGCCCGCTTGATTGGCACCCCATCCACCACCTTAAACATTCGCTCCCTCACACCTCTAAGTTCCCCTCCAAGTTACACACCATCCTGACTTGGAAATATATCACTGTTCCTTCATCATCGCTGGGTCAAAATCCTAGAACTCTCTCCCTAATAGCACTGTGGGAGTACCTTCACCACATGGACTGCAGTGGTTCAAGAAGGCGGCTCACCACCACCTTCTCGAAGGCAATTAGGGATGGGCAATAAATGATTGTGCCTTGCCAGTGATGCCCACATCCCATGAATGAATAAAAAAAAAGCTGATGCTGACCGCAAACTATTTCTAATAAAGGTCCTGAGCCCTATTTTTAGGAATAAAGCATTGCTGTCACACCAAAACAGACCATTCAGCCCAACCAGTACAGCTCTGTGGTTACACTCCATGGAGCAAAATAGTCCGAATCCCACTTACTCGCCTGTTCCCTTCAACAACTTTTCCTCATCCACCTATCCAGTATAAGCTTGAATTTGGCAGTGGTTGAGGCAGAAACTAATACTGCAAGTGAATTCCACATCAGAGTTCTCAGTGTAGCATCCAGGTGGCATTGAAGCAAAGGAGCTATTGCTGCCTTGTGGCTCGCGCTTGCATCTCGCATGGAACTCTGCAAACCAGCGAGGGAGGAGAGAAACAAGGTGTAGAGGAGAATACAGTGGCAGGGAGAGAGAAAACAGGGTGAGAAAATGGGAGGAGTGAGAAGAGGGTGAGAAAGGGGGGGAGTGAGAAGGCGTGGTGAGAAAGCGGGAGTGAGATGACGGTGAGGGAGCAGGCGGGGAGAGTGTGGAAGGGAGCGGGCGGGAGCAGGAGGAGAGTGCGGAGAGGTGCGGGCGGGGAGAGTGTGAGGAGGGGAGAGGGCGGGGAGAGTGTGAGGAGGGGAGAGGGCGGGGAGAGTGTGAGGAGGGGAGAGGGCGGGGTGAGAGTGTGCGGAGGGGGAGGCGGGCGGGGAGAGTGCGGAGAGGAGCGGGCGGGGAGAGTGCGGAGAGGAGCGGGCGGGGAGAGTGCGGAGAGGAGCGGGCGGGAGAGAGTGCGGAGAGGAGCGGGCGGGGAGAGTGCGGAGAGGAGCGGGCGGGGAGAGTGCGGAGAGGAGCGGGCGGGGAGAGTGCGGAGAGGAGCGGGCGGGGAGAGTGCGGAGAGGAGCGGGCGGGGAGAGTGCGGAGAGGAGCGGGCGGGGAGAGTGCGGAGAGGAGCGGGTGGGGAGAGTGCGGAGGGGAGCGGGCGGGGAGAGTGCGGAGAGGAGCGGGCGGGAGAGAGTGCGGCGGGGAGAGTGCGGAGGGGAGAGTGCGGAGGGGAGAGTGCGGAGGGGAGAGGGCGGGGAGAGTGCGGAGAGGAGCGGGCGGGGAGAGTGGAGAGGAGCGGGTGGGAAGTGTGAGAGAGGCGGGAGAGTGCTGGAGGGGAGCGGCGGGGAGAGTGCGGAGGGGAGCGGGCGGGGAGAGTGCGGAGGGGAGCGGGCGGGGAGAGTGCGGAGGGGAGCGGGCGGGGAGAGTGCGGAGGGGAGCGGGCGGGAATGCGGAGGGGGAGGCGGCGGGGGAGAGTGCGGGGGGGAGCGGCGGGGGAGAGTGCGGAGGGGAGCGGGCGGGGAGAGTGCGGAGGGGAGCGGGCGGGGAGAGTGAGGAGGGGGAGAGTGTAGAGAGGAGCAGGCGGGGAGAGTGAGGAGGGGAGAGTGAGGAGGGAGCGGGCGGGGAGAGTGAGGAGGTGAGAGGGAGGGGGAGAGTGAGGGAGAGTGAGGAGGGAGCGGGCGGGGAGAGTGCGGAGGGGAGCGGGCGGGGGAGAGTGCGGAGGGGAGCGGGCGGGGAGAGTGCGGAGGGGAGCGGGCGGGGAGAGTGAGGAGGGGAGAGGGCGGGGAGAGTGTAGAGAGGAGCAGGCGGGGAGAGTGAGGAGGGGGAGAGTGAGGAGGGGAGCGGGCGGGGAGAGTGAGGAGGGGAGAGGGAGGGGAGAGTGAGGAGGGGAGAGGGAGGGGAGAGTGAGGAGGGAGCGGGCGGGGAGAGTGCGGAGGGGAGAGTGCGGAGGGGAGAGTGCGGAGGGGAGAGTGCGGAGGGGAGCGGGCGGGGAGAGTGAGGAGGGGAGAGTGAGGAGGGAGCGGCGGGGAGAGTGAGGAGGGGAGAGTGCGGAGGGGAGCGGGCGGGGAGAGTGCGGAGGAGGAGCGGGCGGGGAGAGCGTGGAGGGGAGAGGGCGGGGAGAGCGCGGAGGGGAGAGGGCGGGGAGAGCGTGGGAGGGCGGGGAGAGGGGAGAGGGCGGGGAGAGCCGGCGGGGTGAGGTGACAGGCTGAGGGTGGATGGGGATGAGGTGAGGGGGAGAGGGCAGGCGGGGTGGCTGGGGTGGGGAGAGGATTTTGGCGAGGGTGGGGTGAGGGGGCGAGGGTTTTGGCAGGGAGGTGGGGAGAGGGTTTTGGCGGGGGATGGCAAGAAGATTTTGGGGGGAGGGGGGATGAGGGTTTTGTGCGGGGGTGGGGCGGGGGTGAGGGTTTTGGCGGGGGGTGGGGAGCGGGTTTGGGGGGGGGAGGGGGTGAGGGTTTGGGGGGGGAGGGGTGAGTGTTTGGGGGGGAGGGTTTTGGGGGGAGGGGGATGCGGGTTTGGGGGAGGAGGTGAGAGTTTGGGGAGGGGATGAGGGTTTTGATGGGGGGTTGGGGGGAGGGGGGGGAGGGTTTTGGCGGGGGGTGGGGTGAGGGTTTGAGGGGAGGGGGGCGGATGAGGGTTTTGATGGGGTCGGGGGGGAGGATGAGGGTTTTGATGGGGTGGGGATGAGGGTTTTGATGGGGGGTTGGGGGAGGGTTTTGGGGGGAGCGTGTGGGGGGGAGGGCTTGGGGGAGGGGGGATGTGGGTTTGGGGGGAGGGTTTTGGCAGGGGGAGTGGGGATGAGGGGTTTTGATGGGGGGGATGAGGGTTTTGATGGGGGTTGGGGAGGGGGGGATGAGGGTTTTGATGGGGGGGTTGGGGAGGGGGGGGGGGATGAGGGTTTTGATGGGGGGTTGGGGAGAGGGTTTGGGGGGGGAGGGGGGGGAGGGGGGGAGCGGACCCCGCGCTCACTCTCTGTCCGCGCGCCGCTGCCCAGCGCCGGCAAAAACATACGTCACCCGCCGCCATTTTGTGAGCAGAGGCTGGGAGGAATGGAAAGTCAAAATGGCGGTGGGTGCCGTCCAGGCCGCCGCGCACAGGCCAGCCCGAGGTGGCTCGGGCCTTCGGGCAGCTGCACGTTATTAAACCACGCGAAGAATTATCTTTAATAAACTAAAGGTAGGTGCTGTTGAAAAATTCTCATTAATAGCTTTGAGGCAAGCCTGTCTCAATTTTTTAAGACTATAGTTTAATTTTTTAATTATTTATTTCTGTCAGCCCCCCCGTTTGATTATTTCAATGCATTTCCAGTTTGTATCATTGTTGAACATGTTTGCAGATTTGAAACAAAAAGATTTGCCAAGTTGCCACTGATCTTTAAGGGCACATTGAGGTAACTCTCAGAGACCCACTTAAATATTCAAATCCACCTGCTCTCCTAACCCCACCCATTCCCGTAAACACGCCCCTTTCTTAAACCCCACCCCTTCTATTAATCCCGCCCATTACCAGGGCCCCTCCCATTCCCCTACCCCCCTCATGGCCCCGCCCCTTTCTTAAACCCCTCCCATTCCCCCTACCCCCTCTCGTGGCCCCGCCCCGTTCTTAAACCCCTCCCATTCCCCTA